>NW_028166012.1:0-1000 GCF_964263955.1 Coregonus lavaretus
GGAGAAAGATAGAGAGGGAGGGGGGTGGGAGAGAGAGAGAGAGAGAGAGAGATAGAAAAAGAGAAAGAGAAAGAGAGAAAGGTAGAGAGGGAGAGAGGAGGTACCTTAATAGAGGTCATATCTATAGCTAATAGATTACTAATAGATTCTAGACAGGTAGATGGACTTGGTTTTCCCTAACACTCCTAACCCTTACATGCCTCTGTTCTGTGAGAAACAGGACTTGAAGGAGCTGGTTAAGAGACGTCGTCCTCGACCCCACTCTGCTGCCTGGCTGACCCCTAACCCCAACACCAACCCTAACCCTGATCCTAACCTGGGCTCCCAGGGGACTGATGGAGGTGTGCTGTACCCCGAGGGGAGCGAAGATGCTGCCAGTGGACAGGGCAGGTAATCCTCACTCACACATAAGGACACATATATTATGCATAAATAAACACACCTCTTCTACCTTCAGACTTCCTCCTTTTGTTTTCCTCTTTATCTGGTGAAGGAGTCGCCTCGCGGCCTGGGTAGGGGAACTGTGAGCCGGAAAGCCAGGACAGCCAGGACAGCCAGGACAGCCAGAGCCAGGACAGTGCCTGTTCTGTAGGCTATGAGAGTAGAGAGCTTACTCCTGAGCCGGATCATGGAGGTAAGAACACACCCACATACAAACACACACACACCAGTGGCGGTCAGTGCCGTTTAAGATGAGGGAGGATGATAATATTTTTTATGAACATGGCCTTATTTCTATTACAGCATATTGGATGACTCTCATTCATATTCCATTCACCCAGTTCATTGTAACATCGATAGGTTTAGGCTACTACATGATACTCAAATTTTCCCTATACCCATCATGAGGTTGCTACAACCTAGCCTATGAATGAAAGTTTATAACGTAGGTGCACAGGTCGAAAAAAAAAAGTAATCAAAGTGACAGACAGTGACACATTCATTACCGCCTTGCACACTCTTGCCTGCATCTAGCTGATCTAGTGTGTAATCATTAGTC
>NW_028166011.1:0-30000 GCF_964263955.1 Coregonus lavaretus
TTCCAAGACCCTGTTCACTGTCTCTAACTGTTCCCTGTCTCTAACTGTTCCCTGTCTCTACCTGTTCCCTGTCTCTAACTGTTCCCTGTCTCTACCTGTTCCCTGACTCTACCTGTTCCCTGTCTCTACCTGTTCACTGTCTCTAACTGTTCCCTGTCTCTAACTGTTCCCTGTCTCTACCTGTTCCCTGTCTCTAACTGTTCCCTGTCTCTAACTGTTCCCTGTCTCTACCTGTTCCCTGTCTCTAACTGTTCCCTGTCTCTACCTGTTCCCTGTCTCTACCTGTTCCCTGTCTCTAACTGTTCCCTGTCTCTAACTGTTCCCTGTCTCTACCTGTTCCCTGTCTCTACCTGTTCCCTGTCTCTACCTGTTCACTGTCTCTAACTGTTCCCTGTCTCTAACTGTTCCCTGTCTCTATCTGTTCACTGTCTTGAACTGTTCCCTGTCTCTAACTGTTCACTGTCTCTACCTGTTCCCTGTCTCTACCTGTTCCCTGTCTCTACCTGTTCACTGTCTCTAACTGTTCCCTCTCTCTAACTGTTCACTGTCTCTAACTGTTTACTGTCTCTAACTGTTCCCTGTCTCTAACTGTTTACTGTCTCTAACTGTTCCCTGTCTCTAACTATTCACTGTCTCTAACTGTTCCCTGTCTCTAACTGTTCACTGTCTCTAACTGTTCACTGTCTCTACCTGTTCCCTGTCTCTAACTGTTCCCTGTCTCTACCTGTTCCCTGTCTCTACCTGTTCCCTGTCTCTAACTGTTCACTGTCTCTAACTGTTCCCTGTCTCTAACTGTTCCCTGTCTCTAACTGTTCCCTGACTCTAACTGTTCACTGACTCTAACTGTTCCCTGTCTCTTAACTGTTCCCTGTCTCTAACTGTTCCCTGTCTCTACCTGTTCCCTGTCTCTACCTGTTCCCTGTCTCTACCTGTTCCCTGTCTCTAACTGTTCCCTGTCTCTAACTGTTCCCTGTCTCTAACTGTTCCCTGTCTCTAACTGTTCACTGTCTCTAACTGTTCCCTGTCTCTACCTGTTCCCTGTCTCTACCTGTTCCCTGTCTCTAACTGTTCACTGTCTCTAACTGTTCCCTGTCTCTAACTGTTCCCTGTCTCTAACTGTTCACTGACTCTAACTGTTCCCTGTCTCTTAACTGTTCCCTGTCTCTTAACTGTTCCCTGTCTCTAACTGTTCCCTGTCTCTACCTGTTCCCTGTCTCTACCTGTTCCCTGTCTCTAACTGTTCCCTGTCTCTAACTGTTCCCTGTCTCTAACTGTTCCCTGTCTCGAACTGTTCACTGTCTCGAACTGTTCCCTGTCTCTACCTGTTCACTGTCTCTATCTGTTCACTGTCTCTAACTGTTCCCTGTCTCGAACTGTTCCCTGTCTCTAACTGTTCCCTGTCTCTAACTGTTCCCTGTCTCTACCTGTTCCCTGTCTCT
The DNA here is from genome assembly GCF_964263955.1 of Coregonus lavaretus. Classification (NCBI taxonomy): domain Eukaryota; kingdom Metazoa; phylum Chordata; class Actinopteri; order Salmoniformes; family Salmonidae; genus Coregonus; species Coregonus lavaretus. Next base: position 1,440 of record NW_028166011.1, read on the forward strand.
ACCTGTTCACTGTCTCTAACTGTTCACTGTCTCTACCTGTTCCCTGTCTCTACCTGTTCCCTGTCTCTAACTGTTCACTGTCTCTACCTGTTCCCTGTCTCTACCTGTTCCCTGTCTCTAACTGTTCCCTGTCTCTAACTGTTCCCTGTCTCTACCTGTTCCCTGTCTCTACCTGTTCCCTGTCTCTACCTGGTCCCTGTCTCTAACTGTTCACTGTCTCTAACTGTTCCCTGTCTCTAACTGTTCCCTGTCTCTAACTGTTCCCTGTCTCTAACTGTTCACTGTCTCTACCTGTTCCCTGTCTCTAACTGTTCCCTGTCTCTACCTCTTCCCTGTCTCTAACTGTTCCCTGTCTCTAACTGTTCACTGTCTCTACCTGTTCCCTGTCTCTAACTGTTCCCTGTCTCTCCTCCTTTCTAAGCAGGCAGATACCTGGACAGCACATCGTCCGGGTCCTCGTCACGCTCCCAAAGTCCTTTGCTTTTGAGTCCTGCTGGCTCTCAGAGCACCTACAACAACCCTCTACTTCGCTCCCTCAGGTAGAACTATTGTAGTGAATTCAGGGGGTAGCCCCGACTGGGACTCGACCCGGGTCCAGCGACTGTCAACCCAACACCTTAGTCGTTACGCCAAGCGATCCAAACCTCTTGACAAGGTGGCTAGGTGTCGTGTTAAGGTTGCTACAATATAGTACAGTTTAACCATTGATGTTGATGTATCTGCTGTATGAATGGGTTGTACAGTTAGTTGACCAGTGTCTGTGTTCTACTATCTGTGACTGTTGCTGTGACTGGGTGTGTATGTCTGTGTTCTACTATCTGTGACTGTTGCTGTGACTGGGTGTATATGTCTGTGTTCTACTATCTGTGACTGTTGCTGTGACTGGGTGTGTAGGTATGTGTTCTACTATCTTTGATTGTTGCTGTGACTGGGTGTGTAGGTCTGTGTTCTACTATCTGTGACTGTTGCTGTGACTGGGTGTGTAGGTCTGTGTTCTACTATCTGTGACTGGGTGTGTAGGTCTGTGTTCTACTATCTGTGACTGTTGCTGTGACTGGGTTTGTATGTCTGTGTTCTACTATCTGTGACTGTTGCTGTGACTGGGTGTGTAGGTATGTGTTCTACTATCTGTGACTGTTGCTGTGACTGGGTGTGTAGGTCTGTGATCTACTATCTGTGACTGTTGCTGTGACTGGGTGTGTAGGTCTGTGTTCTACTATCTGTGACTGTTGCTGTGACTGGGTGTGTATGTCTGTGTTCTACTATCTGTGACTGTTGCTGTGACTGGGTGTGTAGGTATGTGTTCTACTATCTGTGACTGTTGCTGTGACTGGGTGTGTAGGTCTGTGATCTACTATCTGTGACTGTTGCTGTGACTGGGTGTGTAGGTCTGTGTTCTACTATCTGTGACTGTTGCTGTGACTGGGTGTGTATGTCTGTGTTCTACTATCTGTGACTGTTGCTGTGACTGGGTGTGTAGGTCTGTGTTCTACTATCTGTGACTGTTGCTATGACTGGTTGTGTAGGTCTGTGTTCTACTATCTGTGACTGTTGCTGTGACTGGGTGTGTAGGTCTGTGTTCTACTATCTGTGACTGTTGCTGTGACTGGGTGTGTATATATGTGTTCTACTATCTGTGACTGTTGCTGTGACTGGGTGTGTATGTCTGTGTTCTACTATCTGTGACTGGGTGTGTATGTCTGTGTTCTACTATCTGTGACTGGGTGTGTATGTCTGTGTTCTACTATCTGTGACTGTTGATGTGACTGGGTGTGTATTTGAGAGAGATTGTATGTGTCTGACTATCTGTGACGGCGTCTGTTTGTCTTATATAATATATCCTCATCCAGGAGAGGGTGTGTGTACCTGTCTCATATCTAATCTCTAACATGTATATCCTCTCCTCCTCCTGTCTCCAGTCACCCAGGAGAGGGTGTGATCCAGCTGATCTCTGTAGCCCGCTCCTCTAGTCTGGGCATCACCATCGGAGGAGGCTCCAATCGACCAGACGGCCCTGCAGTCTTCATACAGGAGGTTCTGTCTGGGGGAGACTGCCACAGGGTAAGTAATCAATGGGATCCATCTTGAAAGAACAGTGTACCAGTGGAGACCCCCTTCTCATAGATTCACTTCATAACAGATACTCATAGTTACCTCCGTTGGGGTTTTTTAACACTGGGATGAGTTTCTTGAAATAAACCAGACTCACACCACTGGTAGAACATCCAGTCAACGATAAATCTGGTGGGAAGAGTTACATTAGGCATGTCGACATGGTAACATCAATCTGCTCTACTTAGAAATGGTGTTACATTAGGCATGTTGACATTGTAACATCAATCTGCTCTACTTAGAAATGGTGTTACATTAGGCATGTCGACGTGGTAACATCAATCTGCTCTACTTAGAAATGGTGTTACATTAGGCATGTCGACATGGTAACATCAATCTGGTCTACTTAGAAATGGAGTGCCAAAAACCACATAGTCTGCAACATCCCACTACTATTCTGGCATCATCCTATCGTAAATCAGGAATTTCCAGTATAATCCCACTATAATCAGAACATCATATCTTAATTCAGGGGTTAACCTGAAGCTAAAGGACAGAACATCGGACCTAATTTTGTGTTAATTTCCCAAGAATACTTCATATTGACACTGCACAAACAGCCGCCGTTGGTCAACAGCCAGCAGGGTGATCGCTAACACACCACATACACCCACCTGCTGCTTTCAGCCCTTTGTCTTTGGGATGTGTCAATAAAGCTCAGCTATAAAGGAACTGCCCTCTCTTGGCTTGGTTACTACTGGACATTGGATGTGTATCTTCCCTCTCCATACCAAGGTGTTGACACTACACTGTGTTAGGAGTGCGCTACACAGCACTCCTGGCTAACGTTGCTAAAGTTTCACTCTTAAAAGATAAATACATTCACACATCTAGAGATTGCTTTGCAGGAAGAAGAAGCTCCTGCATACTGTACATGTAAAGTGCAAGCAATAGTAACCTTCCTGTGTAAAGTATGTCTGTCCTGTTTAACTGTCTCGCTGGATGGAAGTAACTTGGCGTTACTCATTGTGCTGTAAGCCCAGGAGGTTATCCAGGTTACTAGTCGTGCTGTAAGTGTAACTTGGCGTTACTCATGGTTCCTTAGAACCTAAATGTTCTGATCCTAGAAGGTTCCATAGAACCTAAACATTCAGATTCTAAAAGGTTCCATAGAACCTTAATGTTCTGGATCTAGAAGGTTCCATAGAACCTGGGCGTTCTGATTCTAGAAGGTTCCATATAACCTTAATGTTCTGATTCTAGAAGGTTCCATAGAACCTAAACATTCTGATTCTGGAAGGTTCCATAGAACCTGGACGTTGTTATTCTAGAAGGTTCCATAGAACCTGGACATTGTGATTCTAGAAGGTGCCATAGAACCTGGACGTTCTGATGCTAGAAGGTTCTATATTCCATTAGACCCCCTCCTCCTCCTGCCTCCTGTGGTGTCCCTGTCCGTTAATGACAGTGGAGAGAGAATTCTCATATTACTGCTGATGTGATGTGTTGGCCTTTCTACCTGCACTCTACCTGTTAGAAAAGCTGCCCTCTGCTCACGTTGTGCCAACATGCACCATCATGTAGAATAGGACACCTGCATCATCTGCTCTGGTCTGGCCTGGCATGTCTGTCTTTTTTGTTGCTGACCAGGAGCTCTTGATGATGAAGGTCTTTGACCAATGATGTATATGACTTGACTGAACCGATGGACTTAAAACTACATGTTACACACTGTAGTCTACTGATGAACTGCATGTTACACACTGTAGTCTATTGAGCACCACTTGTGTACATTTCTTTAGAGTTATTTCAAGGATGAGGTGCTCCTGATGATGTTTTAATGTCTGTTTGTATGGGTGTAAAGCCAAAAACAAACGTCCACATTGCATGTAGAATGACGTTTTTCTAATTCTTCTTTTCTGCTGTCCTCCATTTGCAGGATGGGCGCCTGAGGCCGGGGGATCAGCTCATTGCCATCAACAAGGAGTCCTTGATAGGCGGGACCCACGAGGAGGCTAAGAGCATGATCAACAAGGTCAAATTCAGGTGAGACACCAGACGGTGTGGGGGTGGGGGTGTGTGGGGGTGTGTGGGGGTGGGGGTGGTGTTGGAAATGTGTGGGGGTGGAAGTGGAAGTGTGTGGGGGTGGAAGTGTGTCGGGTGGGGGTGGAAGTGTGTGGTGGTGGGGGTGGGGGTAGGGGTGGAAGTGTGTGGGGGTGGAAGTGGAAGTGTGTGGGGGTAGAAGTGTGTGGTGGTGGGGGTGGAAGTGTAAGTATGTGGGGGTGGGGGTGGGGGTGGAAGTGTAAGTGTGTGGGGGTGGGGTGTAAGTGTAAGTGTGTGGGGGTGGAAGTGTGTGGGGTGGAAGTATGTGGGGGTGGAAGTGGGTGGGGTTGGAAGTGGAAGTGTGGGGGGGTGGGGGTTGGGTGGAAGTGGAAGTGTGTGGGGGTGGGGGTGGAAGTGGAAGTGTGTGGGGGTGGGGGTGGAAGTGTGTGGGGGTAGAGGTGTATGTTTGTGTGTGTGTATGTGTGAGTAACGTATATACTGCAAGTTTGTGAAATGAAATAAACAGTAATAAGGTGAGATGTAGTGTACGTTATACTTCTAAAGTTGTACTGCTAAGTGCTAACTATGTTATTCTATCTGTCCCTCCAGTCAAGAGGCGGTGGTGGAGGTTGCTTTCATCCCTGGTAAAGGTCCATTCCCCAACAGCGCGTCTCTACACAACGGTGGCCAGCGCGCCGTTGGCAACGGGTACAGCTCCGGACGCTTAAAAGTCCACGTCAGATCACCAGAGGTCTGTCTCCTCTCCTCCTCTTCCTCTCCTCCTCTCCTCCTCCTCCTCTCTTCTCCTCCTCCCCTCCTCCTCTCCTCTTCTCCTCCTCCTCTCCACCTCCTCTCCTCCTCTCCTCCTCCCCTCCTCCTCTCCTCTCCTCTCCTCCACTCCTCTCTTCTCCTCCTCCCCTCCTCCCCTCCTCCTCTTCTCTCCTCCTCCTCCTCCTCCTCCTCCTCCTCCTCTCCTCCTCCCCCCACCTCTCCTCTCTACCTCCTCCTCCTCTCCTCTCCTCTCCTCTCCTCTCCTCTCCTCTCCTCTCCTCTCCTCTCCTCTCCTCTCCTCTCCTCTCCTCTCCTCTCCTCTCCTCTCCTCTCCTCTCCTCTCCTCTCCTCTCCTCTCCTCTTCTCCTCATCCTCTCCTCTTCTCCTCCTAATTTCCTCCTCCTCCTTCTCTCTTCTCCTCCTCCTCCTCTCTTCTCCTCCCCTCCTCCCCTCCTCCCCTCCTCCCCTCCTCCTCTCCTCTCCTCCTCTCCTCTCCTCTCCTCTCCTCTCCTCTCCTCTCCTCTCCTCTCCTCTCCTCCTCCTCCTCCTCTCCTCTTCTCCTCCTCCTCTCCTCTTCTCCTCCTACTTTCTTCCTCCTCCTCCTCTCTTCTCCTCCTCCTCCTCCTCTCTTCTCCTCCTCCTCCTTCTCAGTAGTATCCATCACCCGAGGTCAGCATTCCTCCTCTTCACATCTTAAATGTAGTTAGATCATATACCTGTTGAATAAAGTAACATTTGATCAAATAATGAATAAAGTCCTCTGATTTTCAGATTATCCACAGGTTCAGGGCAGGGATGATAGATTTCAGATCTGTAGGTTACTGCTCTAGCCTGATGTAATGTTGACACAGATATGTAGGTTACTGCTCTAGCCTGATGTAGTGTTGGTAAATATCTGTAGGTTACTGCTCTAGCCTGATGTAATGTTGATAAAGATCTGTAGGTTACTGCTCTAGCCTGATGAAATGTTGGTAAAGATCTGTAGGTTACTGCTCTAGCCTGATGTAATGTTGATAAAGATCTGTTGTCAAGGGCTGATGTGGATGCGGTGTTGGAGTCAGGCACAGGACACAGAAGCTTAGTCGAACCGACTTTAATTGTCACAAAGACAAATACAAAAGAACGGGCCTCAACACACAGGAGGCGAGCGATTACGCAAACAGTGCGTAAAGTGCGTAAAGCACGAACAACAAGAAAACAATAAACCTACACCAACGGACAGGCGTACAACAACACACAACTACAAACAAAACCAAAGGAAACTTATAGGTGACATAATCAATACATGATATGAAACAGGTGCACAAACCAGACAAAACCAAACAAACATAGAGAACATCAAACGGTAGCAGCTAGTACTCCGGGGACGACGAACGCCGAAGCCTGCCCGAACAAGGAGGAGGAGCAGCCTCGGCGGAATTCGTGATCTGTAGGTTACTGCTCTAGCCTGATGTAATGTTGACACAGATCTGTAGGTTACTGCTCTAGCCTGATGTAATGTTGATAAAGATCTGTATGTTACTGCTCTAGCCTTATGTAATGTTGATAACGATCTGTAGGATACTGCTCTAGCCTGATGTAATGTTGATAATGATATGTAGGTTACTGCTCTAGCCTGATGTAATGTTGATAAAGATCTGTAGGTTACTGCTCTAGCCTGATGTAATGTTGGTAAAGATCTGTAGGTTACTGCTCTAGCCTGATGTAATGTTGATAAAGATATGTAGGTTACTGCTCTAGCCTGATGTAATGTTGATAAAGATTAGGTTACTGCTCTAGCCTGATGTAATGTTGACACAGATCTGTAGGTTACTGCTCTAGCCTGTAGGTTACTGCTCTAGCCTGATGTAATGTTGATAAAGATCTGTAGGTTACTGCTCTAGCCTGATGTAATGTTGATAAAGATCTGTAGGTTACTGCTCTAGCCTGATGTAATGTTGATACAGATCTGTAGGTTACTGCTCTAGCCTGATGTAATGTTGACACAGATATGTAGGTTACTGCTCTAGCCTGATGTAATGTTGATAAAGATCTGTAGGTTACTGCTCTAGCCTGATGTAATGTTGATAAAGATCTGTAGGTTACTGCTCTAGCCTGATGTAATGTTGATAAAGATCTGTAGGTTACTGCTGTAGCCTGATGAAATGTTGGTAAAGATCTGTAGGTTACTGCTCTAGCCTGATGTAATGTTGATAAAGATCTGTAGGTTACTGCTCTACCCTGATGTAATGTTGACACAGATCTGTAGGTTACTGCTCTAGCCTGATGTAATGTTGAAAAATATCTGTAGGTTACTGCTCTAGCCTTATGTAATGTTGATAAAGATCTGTAGGATACTGCTCTAGCCTGATGTAATGTTGATAAAGATATGTAGGTTACTGCTCTAGCCTGATGTAATGTTGATAAAGATCTGTAGGTTACTGCTCTAGCCTGATGTAATGTTGGTAAAGATCTGTAGGTTACTGCTCTAGCCTGATGTAATGTTGATAAAGATATGTAGGTTACTGCTCTAGCCTGATGTAATGTTGATAAAGATCTGTAGGTTACTGCTCTAGCCTGATGTAATGTTGATAAAGATCTGTAGGTTACTGCTCTAGCCTGATGTAATGTTGATAAAGATCTGTAGGTTCCTGCTCTAGCCTGATGTAATGTTGACACAGATATGTAGGTTACTGCTCTAGCCTGATGTAATGTTGGTAAAGATCTGTAGGTTACTGCTCTAGCCTGATGTAATGTTGATAAAGATCTGTAGGTCACTGCTCTAGCCTGATGTAATGTTTACACAGATCTGTAGGTTACTGCTCTAGCATGATGTAATGTTGATAAAGATCTGTAGGTTACTGCTCTAGCCTGATGTAATGTTGATAAATATCTGTAGGTCACTGCTCTAGCCTGATGTAATGTTGACGCAGATATGTAGGTTACTGCTCTAGCCTGATGTAATGTTGGTAAAGATCTGTAGGTTACTGCTCTAGCCTGATGTAATGTTGATAAAGATCTGTAGGTTACTGCTCTAGCCTGATGTAATGTTGATAAAGATCTGTAGGTTACTGCTCTAGCCTGATGTAATGTTGATAAAGATCTGTAGGTTACTGCTCTAGCCTGATGTAATGTTTATAAAGATATTTAGGTTACTGCTCTAGCCTGATGTAATGTTGACACAGATATGTAGGTTACTGCTCTAGCCTGATGTAATGTTGGTAAAGATCTGTAGGTTACTGCTCTAGCCTGATGTAATGTTGATAAAGATATGTAGGTTACTGCTCTAGCCTGATTTAATGTTGATAAAGATCTGTAGGTTACTGCTCTAGCCTGATGAAATGTTGGTAAAAATCTGTAGGTTACTGCTCTAGTTGATGTAATGTTGATAAAGATCTGTAGGTTACTGCTCTAGCCTGATGTAATGTTGATAAAGATCTGTAGGTTACTGCTCTAGCCTGATGTAATGTTGATAAAGATCCGTAGGTTACTGCTCTAGCCTGATGTAATGTTGATAAAGATCTGTAGGTTACTGCTCTAGCCTGATGTAATGTTGATAAAGATCTGTAGGTTACTGCTCTAGCCTGATGTAATGTTGACACAGATATGTAGGTTACTGCTCTAGCCTGATGTAATGTTGGTAAAGATCTGTAGGTTACTGCTCTAGCCTGATGTAATGTTGATAAACATCTGTAGGTTACTGCTCTAGCCTGATGAAATGTTGGTAAAGATCTGTAGGTTACTGCTCTAGCCTGATGTAATTTTGATAAAGATCTGTAGGTTACTGCTCTAGCCTAATGTAATGTTGACACAGATCTGTAGGTTTCTGCTCTAGCCTGATGTAATGTTGATAAAGATCTGTAGGTTACTGCTCTAGCCTGATGTAATGTTGATAAAGATATGTAGGGTACTGCTCTAGCCTGATGTAATGTTGACACAGATCTGTAGGTTACTGCTCTAGCCTGATGTAATGTTGATAAAGATATGTAGGGTTCTGCTCTAGCCTGATGTAATGTTGATAAAAATATGTAGGTTACTTCTTTAGCCTGATGTAATGTTGATAAAGATCTGTAGGTTACTGCTCTAGCCTGATGTAATGTTGATAAAGATCTGTAGGTTACTGCTTTAGCCTGATGTAATGTTGATAAAGATCTGTAGGTTACTGCTCTAGCCTGATGTAATGTTGATAAAGATCTGTAGGTTACTGCTCTGTAATGTTGACACAGATCTGTAGGTTACTGCTCTAGCCTGATGTAATGTTGATAAAGATCTGTAGGTTACTGCTCTAGCCTGATGTAATGTTGACACAGATATGTAGGTTACTGCTCTAGCCTGATGTAATGTTGGTTAAGATCTGTAGGTTACTGCTCTAGCATGATGTAATGTTGATAAAGATCTGTAGGTTACTGCTCTAGCCTGATGTAATGTTGATAAAGATCTGTAGGTTACTGCTTTAGCCTGATGTAATTTTGATAAAGATCTGTAGGTTACTGCTCTAGCCTGATGTAATGTTGATAAAGATCTGTAGGTTACTGCTCTAGCCTGATGTAATGTTGATAAAGATCTGTAGGTTACTGCTCTAGCCTGATATAATGTTGACACAGATCTGTAGGTTACTGCTCTAGCCTGATGAAATGTTGGTAAATATCTGTAGGTTACTGCTCTAGCCTGATGTAATGTTGACACAGATCTGTAGGTTACTGCTCTAGCCTGATGTAATGTTGATAAAGATCTGTAGGTTACTGCTCTAGCCTGATGTAATGTTGATAAAGATATGTAGGTTACTTCTCTAGCCTGATGTAATGTTGATAAAGATCTGTAGGTTACTGCTTTAGCCTGATGTAATGTTGATAAAGATCTGTAGGTTACTGCTCTAGCCTGATGTAATGTTGATAAAGATCTGTAGGTTACTGCTCTAGCCTCATGTAATGTTGATAAAGATCTGTAGGGTACTGCTCTAGCCTGATGTAATGTTGACACAGATCTGTAGGTTACTGCTCTAGCCTGATGTAATGTTGATAAAGATATGTAGGTTACTTCTCTAGCCTGATGTAATGTTGATAAAGATCTGTAGGTTACTGCTCTAGCCTGATGTAATGTTGATAAAGATCTGTAGGTTACTGCTCTAGCCTGATGTAATGTTGACACAGATCTGTAGGTTACTGCTCTAGCCTGATGTAATGTTGACACATATATGTAGGTTACTGCTCTAGCCTGATGTAATGTTGATAAAGATCTGTAGGTTACTGCTCTAGCCTGATGTAATGTTGATAAAAATCTGTAGGTTACTGCTCTAGCCTGATGTAATGTTGACACAGATATGTAGGTTACTGCTCTAGCCTGATGTAATGTTGGTTAAGATATGTAGGTTACTGCTCTAGCCTGATGTAATGTTGATAAAGATCTGTAGGTTACTGCTCTAGCCTGATGTAATGTTGATAAAGATCTGTAGGTTACTTCTTTAGCCTGATGTAATGTTGATAAATTGTCACGGTTCAGACAGACGACCAGAGGACCACAATTGCGTCACACCAGAAAGTTTATTAAACTTAAGGGAAAAGGGAAGTAGGGAGTGAATGAAGGCTCCAGGGGTAACAGGGATCCCGTCCAATGTGCTGGGTCTGTGCCCCCCCCAGTGGCAGCGATGCGTCCTATGAAGCCGGTGGTGGGTGGTCCAGAAGTCCTGGGGGGGGGGGAGACACAGACACAACAGGGCGGAATGAAACAAGGCAGCAGTACAGTTCAAGGGAAATCCAAAATACGTAGTAGCAAGGCAGAAGGCTGGTCAGAGTTACCGGGATAGAAGAGTAGTCAGGAGTCGTAATGGCAGAAGCAGGTCTGGATCTCCTGGGGCAGACGAGTATCCAAAAATCAGGCAGGTCCGGGGTCACAAAACCAGGGTGAGCCAGAAGCGCGAGCAAACAGGTTCCGGGTGTGAGCTTTGCAGACGATCTGACACCGGAGAGCTGAAAGACAGGGCCTTAAATACTGGGAGAGGTAGTGGGTAATGCAGCGCAGCTGGCAGAGTAATTAGAGCAGAGCAGAGCAGGGACAGGTGGAGCTAGTTAGGCTGAGTAGAGAGAGTGGTGAGCAGAGTGGAAGAAAATTAAGGTGGTAACCCGGTGGAGTGAGAGGCTCATGACAGAACCCCCCCCCCAAGGGACGGCCCCAGAAGTCCCAAGAGCAACACCACGCCGGGCGGGAGGAGGGGAGCCGGAGGAGGGCTAGAACTCCTCCGAACGGTCCGAGTGAACGTCCTCATCCTCGGAGGAAGCCGGAGGGCCGTGGTCGGGAGATGGGACAGGTCCCGAGACAGGATCAGGCACAGGACAGGAAGCCGAGCGGGCAGGACGGTTAGGGACCCCTCTGGGGCGGCCCCTACGGATTGCAGGTTGATCAGGATGCCGTTGGTGGAAAGCGGTGATGAGAGTCCTATCCACAATCCGACTAGCTGGCACCCAGGTCCTTTCCTCAGGTCCATAGCCCTCCCAGTCAATGAGGTACTGGAGACCCCTACCCCTCCGTCTGGACCGAAGCAGGCGGCGGACGGTGTAAACCAGACCACCATCGACGAGCCGTGGAGGAGGAGGACAAGGCGCAGCAGGGACCAGCGGACTCTCATGGATGGGCTTAATCTTAGACACATGGAAAGTGGGGTGCACCCTCAGGGAATTAGGCAGTTGGAGCCGGACAGCAGTTGGGCTAATCACTCTTATGATAGGGAATGGGCCAATGAACCGAGGTGCCAGCTTCTGCGACTCCACCCTGAGTGGCAGGTTCTTCGATGACAACCACACCCTTTGACCAACATGGTAGGTGGGAGCAGGAATTCTCCGACGGTTGGCCCCGGTAGTGTAGCTGGCAACGGATCTGAGGAGTGTGGCTCGGGCTTGTGACCAGGTGCGGCGACATCGACGGGCAAAAGCAAGTGCAGATGGGCAAGTAACCTCCTCTTCCTGGCTGGCAAATAGAGGAGGCTGGTATCCATAAACACATTGGAAAGGGGACATACCGATGGCAGAGCAGGTCAGAGAATTGTGTGCGTACTCCACCCATGTCAATTGCTGCGACCAGGAGTGGGGGTTGCGTGAAGTCATGCATCGCAGTGCCTTCTCGAGCTCCTGATTAGCCCGCTCTGACTGCCCATTGGATTGGGGATGGAATCCGGAAGTCAGACTGACTGTGGCTCCCAGCAGGTGACAGAACTCCTTCCAAAAAGCGGAGGAGAATTGTGGACCACGGTCAGAAACTACATCCTTTGGCAGTCCGTGGATCCGGAAGACGTGTTCCAGGACCACCTGGGCGGTCTCCTTGGCGGTTGGGAGCTTGGGGAGGGGAATGAAGTGTGCCATCTTGCTGAAACGGTCAACTATGGTGAGAATGACGGTCATGCCACTTGAAGGGGGCAGCCCCGTGACAAAGTCAAGGGCGATGTGAGACCAGGGACGTCTGGGCACAGGCAGGGGCTGCAGCAATCCGGCTGGGGGCTGGCAGGACGACTTGTGTTGGTTGCAGATGGGGCAGGCTTGGACGAATTCCCGTACATCCTTCCTCAGAGAGGGCCACCAGAACCTCTGGGCGAGCAGGTTGTAAGTGCGGGTGGAGCCAGGGTGACAAGCTAGGCGGGAGTCATGTCCCCACTGAACGACCTGGGACCTCAGGTCTTCGGGGACAAAAAGGCGGTCAGCTGGGCAAGTGCTGGGACCTGGCTGGTTACGGAGAGCCTCCAGCACCTGTTCCTCAACAGCCCAGGTCAGAGCTGCAACGATGCAGGGACTTGGCAGAATCGACACAGGGTCCTTGGAGGGGGTGTCATCCTTCTGGAATTGACGGGAGAGGGCGTCTGGCTTGGTGTTGCGTGATCCAGGCCGGTATGACAGAGTGAAATTAAACCTGGTGAAGAACAGGGCCCAGCGGGACTGCCTGGAGTTCAACCGTTTGGCCGTGCGGATGTACTCCAAGTTCTTATGATCGGTCCAAACGAGAAATGGAATGGTGGACCCCTCCAGCCAGTGACGCCACTCCTCCAAGGCAAGCTTCACAGCCAGCAGCTCACGGTTCCCTATGTCGTAATTGCACTCAGAGGGGGACAACCGACGTGAGAAAAAGGCACAGGGATGGAGCTTCCTATCCTCCGCAGCCCACTGAGAAATCACAGCACCAACTCCCACATCCGAGGCGTCCACCTCCACAATGAATTGCCGGTCCACATCAGGCATCTGGAGGATGGGAGCGGAGGTGAACCTCACCTTGAGGGTACTGAAGGCTTTGTCGGCTGCTGGGGTCCAGGTGAAGGGTTGCTTGGTGCTGGTTAGAGCAGTGAGAGGGGCAGCAACGGTACTGTAGTTCCGGATAAACTTTCTATAGAAGTTAGCAAACCCCAGAAACTGTTGCAGCTTCTTTCTGTTCTCCGGAACTGGCCATGAAGTGACTGCTGATACTTTGGCAGGATCCATTTGGATACTTCCCTCTGCCACTATGTACCCCAGGAAGGCCACTGTCTTGACGTGAAACTCACATTTCTCTGCCTTGGCGTAGAGGGAATTCTCCAGAAGACGATGAAGGACTTGCTGGACATGGCGGGTGTGTTCAGACAGGTTTCTGGAGTAGATTAAGATGTCATCCAGGTAAACGAAGACAAACTTGTTTAACATGTCCCGCAGTACATCATTCACTAGAGCCTGGAACACAGCAGGAGCATTGGTGAGGCCAAAAGGCATAACCAGATACTCGTAGTGGCCTGTTGGTGTATTGAATGCGGTTTTCCATTCATCTCCCTCCCGGATCCGCACTAGGTGGTAAGCGTTTCTGAGATCCAACTTGGTAAAAACAGTGGCTCCCTGGAGCAACTCAAAAGCAGAGGTGAGCAGAGGCAGAGGGTAACGGTTTTTCACTGTGATGTCGTTGAGTCCCCTGTAGTCGATGCAGGGGCGAAGAGATCCGTCCTTCTTCCCCACAAAGAAGAAGCCAGCACCAGCAGGAGATGAAGATGAACGGATTAATCCTGCGGACAGAGAGCCATTGATGTAGTCCTCCATGGACTTTCTTTCAGGAGCAGACAACGAATAAAGACGACCCTTTGGAGGGGCTGTTCCAGGGAGGAGGTCGATGGCACAGTCGTACGGTCGGTGAGGGGGCAGAGATGTGGCTCTTGCTTTGTCAAACACCTCTCTGAGACCATGGTAGCATTCTGGGACATTGGAGAGGTCAGGAGCGGAGTTAGTAGGTACTGGCCGAGGGGGTAGTGCGGCAGCAAGCAGGCAGGTTCGGTGGCAGTCCTCTCCCCACTCCCTGATCACCCCGGTCACCCAGTCGAGCTGAGGGTTGTGCCGGCGGAGCCATGGGTAACCCAGGATGAGGGGTTGGCCTGGAGAGGGGAGCAGGTGAAACTGGATAGTTTCTTGATGGTTTCCGGACAGACCCATCGAGACCGGGGCCGTGACATGAGTGACCGATCCGAGTAAGTGTCCGTCCAGTGCCCGGGCAGGAATAGGAGGTGTCAAACGGAGGTTCTCCAGTCCCAGTTGGCGTGCCAGCTTGATGTCCATTATGTTGGCTTCGGCGCCAGAATCCACCAGAGCAGCCAGGGTGTGAGTTGAGTCAGAGAGACGGAGGTGAACTTGCAGCAGGGGTTTGCGGTCGGAGGACTGGATGGTCATTGAACTCAACCGGACTCCCCCTATGCCCGGTGAGCTTCGGCCCTTTAAAGGGCAGGTTACCACACGATGTCCATCACCTCCACAATAGAGGCAGAGGTTTGAGGTGAAGCGTCGCTGGCGCTCTGCAGGAGTGAGAGAGGCTCGCCCAATCTCCATAGGCTCAGACTGATCAAGCTGACCTGGGTGAGTGGCAGTAGATGACAGGAGCCCAGTCGGATCTCTCCGAATGCCGGTAGTAGGTGGACCTTGGCGCCCCCTCTCACGACGACGGGTCTGTATCCTTCTGTCGATCCTGACAGTCAGTGCGATGGCTTCATCAAGAGTGGAAGGCAGTTCATGGGAGACCAACTCGTCCTTGATATAGTCAGCCAAACTATGGAAGAACGCGTCCACCAACGATGGTGTGTTCCAAGAACTTCGTCTAGCCAGGGTTCGGAAGTCGATGGAATGGTCTGCGACTGTACGTCTGCCTTGTCGAATACTGAACAGTTCACGAGACGCCTCTGCGGTTGGTGAATCCAGGTCAAACACCTTCAGCATCTCCTCAGCAAACAGGTCGAAGGTTGCACATGCGGGGGTTTGACGTTCGAACTCTGCTGTTCCCCAGAGTCGAGCTCGGTCCGTCAGGTGAGTGATGGCATACCCAACTTTAGCCCCCTCCGTGGCGAAGGTCCTTGGCTGCAAGGAGAACTGAAGTCGGCAGCTAGTCAGGAATGGCCGGACCTGGGTTGAATCGCCGTTGAACCGCTCGGGGTTTCCAATCTTGGGTTCCGGAGCAGCGGCTGCAATGACCGGGGCAGGTAACTCGGGGGCAGGGCTGGTGGGCAGACTGGCTGGGGTCAGGTTGGTGAGGAGTTGAATGATCATGGCGAGTTGTTGTTGCTGCTGCTGGAACTGCTGCTCATGCTCATCGGTTTCCATGTCGGGGAAAGTGTGCGCTGAGTCCATAATGGTCAGATCGTACTGTCACGGTTCAGACAGACGACCAGAGGACCACAATTGCGTCACACCAGAAAGTTTATTAAACTTAAGGGAAAAGGGAAGTAGGGAGTGAATGAAGGCTCCAGGGGTAACAGGGATCCCGTCCAATGTGCTGGGTCTGTGCCCCCCCCAGTGGCAGCGATGCGTCCTATGAAGCCGGTGGTGGGTGGTCCAGAAGTCCTGGGGGGGGGGGAGACACAGACACAACAGGGCGGAATGAAACAAGGCAGCAGTACAGTTCAAGGGAAATCCAAAATACGTAGTAGCAAGGCAGAAGGCTGGTCAGAGTTACCGGGATAGAAGAGTAGTCAGGAGTCGTAATGGCAGAAGCAGGTCTGGATCTCCTGGGGCAGACGAGTATCCAAAAATCAGGCAGGTCCGGGGTCACAAAACCAGGGTGAGCCAGAAGCGCGAGCAAACAGGTTCCGGGTGTGAGCTTTGCAGACGATCTGACACCGGAGAGCTGAAAGACAGGGCCTTAAATACTGGGAGAGGTAGTGGGTAATGCAGCGCAGCTGGCAGAGTAATTAGAGCAGAGCAGAGCAGGGACAGGTGGAGCTAGTTAGGCTGAGTAGAGAGAGTGGTGAGCAGAGTGGAAGAAAATTAAGGTGGTAACCCGGTGGAGTGAGAGGCTCATGACATAAATATCTGTAGGTTACTGCTCTAGCCTTATGTAATGTTGATAAAGATCTGTAGGTTACTGCTCTAGCCTGATATAATGTTGACACAGATCTGTAGGTTACTGCTCTAGCCTGATGAAAAGTTGGTAAATATCTGTAGGTTACTGCTCTATTCTGATGTAATGTTGATGAAGATCTGTAGGTTACTGCTCTAGCCTGATGTAATGTTGACACAGATCTGTAGGTTACTGCTCTAGCCTGATGTAATGTTGACACATATATGTAGGTTACTGCTCTAGCCTGATGTAATGTTGATAAAGATCTGTAGGTTACTGCTCTAGCCTGATGTAATGTTGATAAAGATCTTTAGGTTACTGCTCTAGCCTGATGTAATGTTGACACAGATATGTAGGTTACTGCTCTAGCCTGATGTAATGTTGGTAAAGATCTGTAGGTTACTGCTCTAGCCTGATGTAATGTTGATAAAGATCTGTAGGTTACTGCTCTAGCCTGATGTAATGTTGATAAAGATCTGTAGGTTACTGCTCTAGCCTGATGTAATGTTGATAAAGATCTGTAGATTACTGCTCTAGCCTGATGTAATGTTGACACAGATCTGTAGGTTACTGCTCTAGCCTGATGTAATGTTGGTAAAGATCTGTAGGTTACTGCTCTAGCCTGATGTAATGTTGATAAAGATCTGTAGGTTACTGCTCTAGCCTGATGAAATGTTGGTAAAGATCTGTAGGTTACTGCTCTAGCCTGATGTAATGTTGATAAAGATCTGTAGGTTACTGCTCTAGCCTGATGTAATGTTGATAAATATCTGTAGGTCACTGCTCTAGCCTGATGTAATGTTGATAAAGATCTGTAGATTACTGCTCTAGCCTGATGTAATGTTGATAAAGATCTGTAGGTTACTGCTCTATTCTGATGTAATGTTGACACAGATCTGTAGGTTACTGCTCTAGCCTGATGTAATGTTGATGAAGATCTGTAGGTTACTGCTCTAGCCTGATGTAATGTTGATAAAGATATGTAGGTTACTGCTCTAGCCTGATGTAATGTTGACACAGATATGTAGGTTACTGCTCTAGCCTGATGTAATGTTGTTAAAGATCTGTAGGTTACTGCTCTAGCCTGATGTAATGTTGATAAAGATCTGTAGGGTACTGCTCTAGCCTGATGTAATGTTGATAAAGATATGTAGGTTACTTCTCTAGCCTGATGTAATGTTGATAAAGATCTGTAGTTTACTGCTTTAGCCTGATGTAATGTTGATAAAGATCTGTAGGTCACTGCTCTAGCCTGATGTAATGTTGATAAAGATCTGTAGATTACTGCTCTAGCCTGATGTAATGTTGATAAAGATCTGTAGGGTACTGCTCTAGCCGGATGTAATGTTGATAAAGATATGTAGGTTACTTCTCTAGCCTGATGTAATGTTGATAAAGATCTGTAGGTTACTGCTTTAGCCTGATGTAATGTTGATAAAGATCTGTAGGTTACTGCTCTAGCCTGATGTAATGTTGATAAAGATATGTAGGTTACTGCTCTAGCCTTATGTAATGTTGATAAAGATCTGTAGGGTACTGCTCTAGCCTGATGTAATGTTGACACAGATCTGTAGGTTACTGCTCTAGCCTGATGTAATGTTGATAAAGATATGTAGGTTACTTCTCTAGCCTGATGTAATGTTGATAAAGATATGTAGGTTACTGCTCTAGCCTGATGTAATGTTGATAACGATCTGTAGGTTACTGCTCTAGCCTGATGTAATGTTGACACAGATCTGTAGGTTACTGCTCTAGCCTGATGTAATGTTGACACAGATATGTAGGTTACTGCTCTAGCCTGATGTAATATTGATAAAGATCTGTAGGTTACTGTTCTAGCCTGATGTAATGTTGATAAAGATCTGTAGGTTACTGCTCTAGCCTGATGTAATGTTGACACAGATATGTAGGTTACTGCTCTAGCCTGATGTAATGTTGGTTAAGATCTGTAGGTTACTGCTCTAGCCTGATGTAATGTTGATAAAGATCTGTAGGTTACTGCTCTAGCCTGATGTAATGTTGATGAAGATCTGTAGGTTACTGCTCTAGCCTGATGTAATGTTGACACAGATATGTAGGTTACTGCTCTAGCCTGATGTAATGTTGACACAGATATGTAGGTTACTGCTCTAGCCTGATGTAATGTTGATAAAGATCTGTAGGTTACTGCTCTAGCCTGATGTAATGTTGATAAAGATCTGTAGGTTACTGCTCTAGCCTGATGTAATGTTGACACAGATATGTAGGTTACTGCTCTAGCCTGATGTAATGTTGGTAAAGATCTGTAGGTTACTGCTCTAGCCTGATGTAATGTTGATAAAGATCTGTAGGTTACTGCTCTAGCCTGATGTAATGTTGATAAAGATCTGTAGGTTACTGCTCTAGCCTGATGTAATGTTTATAAAGATCTGTAGGTTACTGCTTTAGCCTGATGTAATGTTGACACAGATCTGTAGGTTACTGCTCTAGCCTGATGTAATGTTGACACAGATATGTAGGTTACTGCTCTAGCCTGATGTAATGTTGATAAAGATCTGTAGGTTACTGCTCTAGCCTGATGTAATGTTGACACAGATATGTAGGTTACTGCTCTAGCCTTATGTAATGTTGGTAAAGATCTGTAGGTTACTGCTCTAGTCTGATGTAATGTTGATAAAGATCTGTAGGTTACTGCTCTAGCCTGATGTAATGTTGATAAAGATATGTAGGTTACTGCTCTAGCCTGATGTAATGTTGACACAGATATGTAGGTTACTGTTCTAGCCTGATGTAATGTTGATAAAGATCTGTAGGTTACTGCTCTAGCCTGATGTAATGTTGATAAAGATCTGTAGGTTACTGCTCTAGCCTGATATTATGTTGACACAGATCTGTAGGTTACTGCTCTAGCCTGATGAAATGTTGGTAAATATCTGTAGGTTACTGCTCTAGCCTGATGTAATGTTGATAAAGATTTGTAGGTTACTGCTGTAGCCTTATGTAATGTTGATAAAGATCTGTAGGGTACTGCTCTAGCCTGATGTAATGTTGGCACAGATCTGTAGGTTACTGCTCTAGCCTGATGTAATGTTGATAAAGATCTGTAGGGTACTGCTCTAGCCTGATGTAATGTTGATAAAGATATGTAGGTTACTTCTCTAGCCTGATGTAATGTTGATAAAGATCTGTAGGTTACTGCTTTAGCCTGATGTAATGTTGATAAAGATCTGTAGGTCACTGCTCTAGCCTGATGTAATGTTGATAAAGATCTGTAGATTACTGCTCTAGCCTGATGTAATGTTGATAATGATCTGTAGGGTACTGCTCTAGCCTGATGTAATGTTGATAAAGATATGTAGGTTACTTCTCTAGCCTGATGTAATGTTGATACAGATCTGTAGGTTACTGCTCTAGCCTGATGTAATGTTGATAAAGATCTGTAGGTTACTGCTCTAGCCTGATGTAATGTTGATAAAGATCTGTAGGTTACTGCTCTAGCCTTATGTAATGTTGATAACGATCTGTAGGTTACTGCTCTAGCCTGATGTAATGTTGACACAGATATGTAGGTTACTGCTCTAGCCTGATGTAATGTTGACACAGATATGTAGGTTACTGCTCTAGCCTGATGTAATGTTGATAAAGATCTGTAGGTTACTGCTCTAGCCTGATG
This sequence comes from Coregonus lavaretus, assembly GCF_964263955.1. Lineage (NCBI taxonomy): Eukaryota > Metazoa > Chordata > Actinopteri > Salmoniformes > Salmonidae > Coregonus > Coregonus lavaretus. The sequence goes on from NW_028166011.1 coordinate 21,253, forward strand.
TAATGTTGATAAAGATCTGTAGGTTACTGCTCTAGCCTGATGTAATGTTGACACATATATGTAGGTTACTGCTCTAGCCTGATGTAATGTTGGTTAAGATCTGTAGGTTACTGCTCTAGCCTGATGTAATGTTGATAAAGATCTGTAGGTTACTGCTCTAGACTGATGTAATGTTGATAAAGATCTGTAGGTTACTGCTTTAGCCTGATGTAATGTTGATAAAGATCTGTAGGTTACTGCTCTAGCCTGATGTAATGTTGATAAAGATCTTTAGGTTACTGCTCTAGCCTGTTGTAATGTTGACACAGATATGTAGGTTACTGCTCTAGCCTGATGTAATGTTGGTAAAGATATGTAGGTTACTGCTCTAGCCTGATGTAATGTTGATAAAGATCTGTAGGTTACTGCTCTAGCCTGATGTAATGTTGATAAAGATCTGTAGGTTACTGCTCTAGCCTGATGTAATGTTGACACAGATATGTAGGTTACTGCTCTAGCCTGATGTAATGTTGATAAAGATATGTAGGTTACTGCTCTAGCCTGATGTAATGTTGATAAAGATCTGTAGGTTACTGCTCTAGCCTGATGTAATGTTGACACAGATATGTAGGTTACTGCTCTAGCCTGATGTAATGTTGGTAAAGATCTGTAGGTTACTGCTCTAGCCTGATGTAATGTTGATAAAGATCTGTAGGTTACTGCTCTAGCCTGATGTAATGTTGATAAAGATATGTAGGTTACTGCTCTAGCCTGATGTAATGTTGATAAAGATCTGTAGGTTACTGCTTTAGCCTGATGTAATGTTGACACAGATCTGTAGGTTACTGCTCTAGCCTGATGTAATGTTGACACAGATATGTAGGTTACTGCTCTAGCCTGATGTAATGTTGATAAAGATCTGTAGGTTACTGCTCTAGCCTGATGTAATGTTGACACAGATATGTAGGTTACTGCTCTAGCCTGATGTAATGTTGATGAAGATCTGTAGGTTACTGCTCTAGCCTGATGTAATGTTGACACAGATCTGTAGGTTACTGCTCTAGCCTGATGTAATGTTGACACAGATATGTAGGTTACTGCTCTAGCCTGATGTAATGTTGATAAAGATCTGTAGGTTACTGCTCTAGCCTGATGTAATGTTGATAAAGATCTGTAGGTTACTGCTCTAGCCTGATGTAATGTTGACACAGATATGTAGGTTACTGCTCTAGCCTGATGTAATGTTGGTAAAGATCTGTAGGTTACTGCTCTAGCCTGATGTAATGTTGATAAAGATCTGTAGGTTACTGCTCTAGCCTGATGTAATGTTGATAAAGATCTGTAGGTTACTGCTCTAGCCTGATGTAATGTTTATAAAGATCTGTAGGTTACTGCTTTAGCCTGATGTAATGTTGACACAGATCTGTAGGTTACTGCTCTAGCCTGATGTAATGTTGACACAGATATGTAGGTTACTGCTCTAGCCTGATGTAATGTTGATAAAGATCTGTAGGTTACTGCTCTAGCCTGATGTAATGTTGACACAGATATGTAGGTTACTGCTCTAGCCTTATGTAATGTTGGTAAAGATCTGTAGGTTACTGCTCTAGTCTGATGTAATGTTGATAAAGATCTGTAGGTTACTGCTCTAGCCTGATGTAATGTTGATAAAGATATGTAGGTTACTGCTCTAGCCTGATGTAATGTTGACACAGATATGTAGGTTACTGTTCTAGCCTGATGTAATGTTGATAAAGATCTGTAGGTTACTGCTCTAGCCTGATGTAATGTTGATAAAGATCTGTAGGTTACTGCTCTAGCCTGATATTATGTTGACACAGATCTGTAGGTTACTGCTCTAGCCTGATGAAATGTTGGTAAATATCTGTAGGTTACTGCTCTAGCCTGATGTAATGTTGATAAAGATTTGTAGGTTACTGCTGTAGCCTTATGTAATGTTGATAAAGATCTGTAGGGTACTGCTCTAGCCTGATGTAATGTTGGCACAGATCTGTAGGTTACTGCTCTAGCCTGATGTAATGTTGATAAAGATCTGTAGGGTACTGCTCTAGCCTGATGTAATGTTGATAAAGATATGTAGGTTACTTCTCTAGCCTGATGTAATGTTGATAAAGATCTGTAGGTTACTGCTTTAGCCTGATGTAATGTTGATAAAGATCTGTAGGTCACTGCTCTAGCCTGATGTAATGTTGATAAAGATCTGTAGATTACTGCTCTAGCCTGATGTAATGTTGATAATGATCTGTAGGGTACTGCTCTAGCCTGATGTAATGTTGATAAAGATATGTAGGTTACTTCTCTAGCCTGATGTAATGTTGATACAGATCTGTAGGTTACTGCTCTAGCCTGATGTAATGTTGATAAAGATCTGTAGGTTACTGCTCTAGCCTGATGTAATGTTGATAAAGATCTGTAGGTTACTGCTCTAGCCTTATGTAATGTTGATAACGATCTGTAGGTTACTGCTCTAGCCTGATGTAATGTTGACACAGATATGTAGGTTACTGCTCTAGCCTGATGTAATGTTGACACAGATATGTAGGTTACTGCTCTAGCCTGATGTAATGTTGATAAAGATCTGTAGGTTACTGCTCTAGCCTGATGTAATGTTGATAAAGATCTGTAGGTTACTGCTCTAGCCTGATGTAATGTTGACACATATATGTAGGTTACTGCTCTAGCCTGATGTAATGTTGGTTAAGATCTGTAGGTTACTGCTCTAGCCTGATGTAATGTTGATAAAGATCTGTAGGTTACTGCTCTAGACTGATGTAATGTTGATAAAGATCTGTAGGTTACTGCTTTAGCCTGATGTAATGTTGATAAAGATCTGTAGGTTACTGCTCTAGCCTGATGTAATGTTGATAAAGATCTTTAGGTTACTGCTCTAGCCTGTTGTAATGTTGACACAGATATGTAGGTTACTGCTCTAGCCTGATGTAATGTTGGTAAAGATATGTAGGTTACTGCTCTAGCCTGATGTAATGTTGATAAAGATCTGTAGGTTACTGCTCTAGCCTGATGTAATGTTGATAAAGATCTGTAGGTTACTGCTCTAGCCTGATGTAATGTTGACACAGATATGTAGGTTACTGCTCTAGCCTGATGTAATGTTGATAAAGATCTGTAGGTTACTGCTCTAGCCTGATGTAATGTTGATAAAGATCTGTAGGTTACTGCTCTAGCCTGATGTAATGTTGACACAGATATGTAGGTTACTGCTCTAGCCTGATGTAATGTTGGTAAAGATCTGTAGGTTACTGCTCTAGCCTGATGTAATGTTGATAAAGATCTGTAGGTTACTGCTCTAGCCTGATGTAATGTTGATAAAGATATGTAGGTTACTGCTCTAGCCTGATGTAATGTTGATAAAGATCTGTAGGTTACTGCTTTAGCCTGATGTAATGTTGACACAGATCTGTAGGTTACTGCTCTAGCCTGATGTAATGTTGACACAGATATGTAGGTTACTGCTCTAGCCTGATGTAATGTTGATAAAGATCTGTAGGTTACTGCTCTAGCCTGATGTAATGTTGACACAGATATGTAGGTTACTGCTCTAGCCTGATGTAATGTTGGTAAAGATCTGTAGGTTACTGCTCTAGCCTGATGTAATGTTGATAAAGATCTGTAGGTTACTGCTCTAGCCTGATGTAATGTTGATAAAGATATGTAGGTTACTGCTCTAGCCTGATGTAATGTTGACACAGATATGTAGGTTACTGCTCTAGCCTGATGTAATGTTGATAAAGATCTGTAGGTTACTGCTCTAGCCTGATGTAATGTTGATAAAGATCTGTAGGTTACTGCTCTAGCCTGATATTATGTTGACACAGATCTGTAGGTTACTGCTCTAGCCTGATGAAATGTTGGTAAATATATGTAGGTTACTGCTCTAGCCTGATGTAATGTTGATAAAGATCTGTAGGTTACTGCTCTAGCCTGATGTAATGTTGACACAGATCTGTAGGTTACTGCTCTAGCCTGATGTAATGTTGATAAAGATCTGTAGGTTACTGCTCTAGCCTGATGTAATGTTGACACAGATATGTAGGTTACTGCTCTAGCCTGATGTAATGTTGGTAAAGATCTGTAGGTTACTGCTCTAGCCTGATGTAATGTTGATAAAGATCTGTAGGTTACTGCTCTAGCCTGATGTAATGTTGATAAAGATCTGTAGGTTACTGCTCTAGCCTGATGTAATGTTGATAAAGATCTGTAGGTTACTGCTCTAGCCTGATGTAATGTTGATAAAGATCTGTAGGTTACTGCTCTAGCCTGATGTAATGTTGGTAAAGATCTGTAGGTTACTGGTTTAGCCTGATGTAATGTTGATAAAGATCTGTAGGTTACTGCTCTAGCCTGATGTAATGCTGGTAAATATCTGTAGGTTACTGCTCTAGCCTGATATAATGTTGATAAAGATCTGTAGGTTACTGCTCTAGCCTGATGTAATGTTGACACAGATCTGTAGGTTACTGCTTTAGCCTGATGTAATATTGATAAAGATCTGTAGGTTACTGCTCTAGCCTGATGTAATGTTGATAAAGATCTGTAGGTTACTGCTCTAGCCTGATGTAATGTTGATAAAGATATGTAGGTTACTGCTCTAGCCTGATGTAATGTTGATAACGATCTGTAGGTTACTGCTCTAGCCTGATGTAATGTTGACACAGATCTGTAGGTTACTGCTCTAGCCTGATGTAATGTTGACACAGATATGTAGGTTACTGCTCTAGCCTGATGTAATATTGATAAAGATCTGTAGGTTACTGTTCTAGCCTGATGTAATGTTGATAAAGATCTGTAGGTTACTGCTCTAGCCTGATGTAATGTTGACACAGATATGTAGGTTACTGCTCTAGCCTGATGTAATGTTGGTTAAGATCTGTAGGTTACTGCTCTAGCCTGATGTAATGTTGATAAAGATCTGTAGGTTACTGCTCTAGCCTGATGTAATGTTGATAAAGATCTGTAGGTTACTGCTCTAGCCTGATGTAATGTTGACACAGATCTGTAGGTTACTGCTCTAGCCTGATGTAATGTTGACACAGATATGTAGGTTACTGCTCTAGCCTGATGTAATGTTGATAAAGATCTGTAGGTTACTGCTCTAGCCTGATGTAATGTTGATAAAGATCTGTAGGTTACTGCTCTAGCCTGATGTAATGTTGACACAGATATGTAGGTTACTGCTCTAGCCTGATGTAATGTTGGTAAAGATCTGTAGGTTACTGCTCTAGCCTGATGTAATGTTGATAAAGATCTGTAGGTTACTGCTCTAGCCTGATGTAATGTTGATAAAGATCTGTAGGTTACTGCTCTAGCCTGATGTAATGTTTATAAAGATCTGTAGGTTACTGCTTTAGCCTGATGTAATGTTGACACAGATCTGTAGGTTACTGCTCTAGCCTGATGTAATGTTGACACAGATATGTAGGTTACTGCTCTAGCCTGATGTAATGTTGATAAAGATCTGTAGGTTACTGCTCTAGCCTGATGTAATGTTGACACAGATATGTAGGTTACTGCTCTAGCCTTATGTAATGTTGGTAAAGATCTGTAGGTTACTGCTCTAGTCTGATGTAATGTTGATAAAGATCTGTAGGTTACTGCTCTAGCCTGATGTAATGTTGATAAAGATATGTAGGTTACTGCTCTAGCCTGATGTAATGTTGACACAGATATGTAGGTTACTGCTCTAGCCTGATGTAATGTTGATAAAGATCTGTAGGTTACTGCTCTAGCCTGATGTAATGTTGATAAAGATCTGTAGGTTACTGCTCTAGCCTGATATTATGTTGACACAGATCTGTAGGTTACTGCTCTAGCCTGATGAAATGTTGGTAAATATCTGTAGGTTACTGCTCTAGCCTGATGTAATGTTGATAAAGATTTGTAGGTTACTGCTGTAGCCTTATGTAATGTTGATAAAGATCTGTAGGGTACTGCTCTAGCCTGATGTAATGTTGGCACAGATCTGTAGGTTACTGCTCTAGCCTGATGTAATGTTGATAAAGATCTGTAGGGTACTGCTCTAGCCTGATGTAATGTTGATAAAGATATGTAGGTTACTTCTCTAGCCTGATGTAATGTTGATAAAGATCTGTAGGTTACTGCTTTAGCCTGATGTAATGTTGATAAAGATCTGTAGGTCACTGCTCTAGCCTGATGTAATGTTGATAAAGATCTGTAGATTACTGCTCTAGCCTGATGTAATGTTGATAATGATCTGTAGGGTACTGCTCTAGCCTGATGTAATGTTGATAAAGATATGTAGGTTACTTCTCTAGCCTGATGTAATGTTGATACAGATCTGTAGGTTACTGCTCTAGCCTGATGTAATGTTGATAAAGATCTGTAGGTTACTGCTCTAGCCTGATGTAATGTTGATAAAGATCTGTAGGTTACTGCTCTAGCCTTATGTAATGTTGATAACGATCTGTAGGTTACTGCTCTAGCCTGATGTAATGTTGACACAGATATGTAGGTTACTGCTCTAGCCTGATGTAATGTTGACACAGATATGTAGGTTACTGCTCTAGCCTGATGTAATGTTGATAAAGATCTGTAGGTTACTGCTCTAGCCTGATGTAATGTTGATAAAGATCTGTAGGTTACTGCTCTAGCCTGATGTAATGTTGACACAGATATGTAGGTTACTGCTCTAGCCTGATGTAATGTTGGTTAAGATCTGTAGGTTACTGCTCTAGCCTGATGTAATGTTGATAAAGATCTGTAGGTTACTGCTCTAGACTGATGTAATGTTGATAAAGATCTGTAGGTTACTGCTTTAGCCTGATGTAATGTTGATAAAGATCTGTAGGTTACTGCTCTAGCCTGATGTAATGTTGATAAAGATCTGTAGGTTACTGCTCTAGTCTGATATAATGTTGACACAGATCTGTAGGTTACTGCTCTAGCCTGATGAAATGTTGGTAAATATCTGTAGGTTACTGCTCTAGCCTGATGTAATGTTGATAAAGATCTGTAGGTTACTGCTCTAGCCTGATGTAATGTTGACACAGATCTGTAGGTTACTGCTCTAGCCTGATGTAATGTTGACACATATATGTAGGTTACTGCTCTAGCCTGATGTAATGTTGATAAAGATCTGTAGGTTACTGCTCTAGCCTGATGTAATGTTGATAAAGATCTTTAGGTTACTGCTCTAGCCTGTTGTAATGTTGACACAGATATGTAGGTTACTGCTCTAGCCTGATGTAATGTTGGTAAAGATATGTAGGTTACTGCTCTAGCCTGATGTAATGTTGATAAAGATCTGTAGGTTACTGCTCTAGCCTGATGTAATGTTGATAAAGATCTGTAGGTTACTGCTCTAGCCTGATGTAATGTTGACACAGATATGTAGGTTACTGCTCTAGCCTGATGTAATGTTGATAAAGATCTGTAGGTTACTGCTCTAGCCTGATGTAATGTTGATAAAGATCTGTAGGTTACTGCTCTAGCCTGATGTAATGTTGACACAGATATGTAGGTTACTGCTCTAGCCTGATGTAATGTTGGTAAAGATCTGTAGGTTACTGCTCTAGCCTGATGTAATGTTGATAAAGATCTGTAGGTTACTGCTCTAGCCTGATGTAATGTTGATAAAGATCTGTAGGTTACTGCTCTAGCCTGATGTAATGTTGATAAAGATCTGTAGGTTACTGCTTTAGCCTGATGTAATGTTGACACAGATCTGTAGGTTACTGCTCTAGCCTGATGTAATGTTGATAAAGATCTGTAGGTTACTGCTCTAGCCTGATGTAATGTTGACACAGATATGTAGGTTACTGCTCTAGCCTGATGTAATGTTGGTAAAGATCTGTAGGTTACTGCTCTAGCCTGATGTAATGTTGATAAAGATCTGTAGGTTACTGCTCTAGCCTGATGTAATGTTGATAAAGATCTGTAGGTTACTGCTCTAGCCTGATGTAATGTTGATAAAGATCTGTAGGTTACTGCTCTAGCCTGATGTAATGTTGATAAAGATCTGTAGGTTACTGCTCTAGCCTGATGTAATGTTGGTAAAGATCTGTAGGTTACTGGTTTAGCCTGATGTAATGTTGATAAAGATCTGTAGGTTACTGCTCTAGCCTGATGTAATGCTGGTAAATATCTGTAGGTTACTGCTCTAGCCTGATATAATGTTGATAAAGATCTGTAGGTTACTGCTCTAGCCTGATGTAATGTTGACACAGATCTGTAGGTTACTGCTTTAGCCTGATGTAATATTGATAAAGATCTGTAGGTTACTGCTCTAGCCTGATGTAATGTTGATAAAGATCTGTAGGTTACTGCTCTAGCCTGATGTAATGTTGATACAGATCTGTAGGTTACTGCTTTAGCCTGATGTAATGTTGATAAAGATCTGTAGGTTACTGCTTTAGCCTGATGTAAAATTGATAAAGATCTGTAGGTTACTGCTCTAGCCTTATGTAATGTTGACACAGATCTGTAGGTTACTGCTTTAGCCTGATGTAATGTTGATAAAGATCTGTAGGTTACTGCTCTAGCCTGATGTAATGCTGGTAAATATCTGTAGGTTACTGCTCTAGCCTGATGTAATGTTGATCAAGATCTGTAGGTTACTGCTCTAGCCTGATGTAATGCTGGTAAATATCTGCAGGTTACTGCTCTAGCCTGATGTAATGTTGATGAAGGCTGATACTTAGCACTTGGGCTCTTTTAGCTCAGTGAGTTAATATTTGTTGTACATGAAGTTCTATGTACTAACAGCCTCCT
>NW_028166011.1:35000-55246 GCF_964263955.1 Coregonus lavaretus
TATGTCCAGACAGTAGGATGAAGGAAGGTAGTATGTCCAGACAGTAGGATGAAGGAGATTAGTATGTCCAGACAGTAGGATGAAGGAGGGTAGTATGTCCAGACATTAGGATGAAGGAGGGTAGTATGTCCAGACAGTAGGATGAAGGAGGATAGTATGTCCAGACAGTAGGATGTAGGGTAGTATGTCCAGATAGTAGGATGAAGGAGGGTAGTATGTCCAGACAGTAGGATAAAGGAGGGTAGTATGTCCAGACAGTAGGATGAAGGAGGGTAGTATGTCCAGACAGTAGGGTGAAGGAGGGTAGAATGTCCAGACAGTTGGATGAAGGAGGGTAGTATGTCCAGACAGTAGGATGAAGGAGGGTAGTATGTCCAGACAGTAGGATGAAGGAGGGTAGTATGTCCAGACAGTAGGGTAAAGGAGGGTAGTATGTCCAGACAGTAGGGTGAAGGAGGGTAGTATGTCCAGACAGTAGGGTGAAGGAGGGTAGTATGTCCAGACAGTAGGATGAAGGAGTATGTATGTCCAGACAGTAGGATGAAGTAGGGTAGTATGTCCACACAGTAGGGTGAAGGAGGGTAGTATGTCCAGACAGTAGGATGAAGGAGTATGTATGTCCAGACAGTAGGATGAAGTAGGGTAGTATGTCCACACAGTAGGATGAAGGAGGGTAGTATGTCCAGATAGTAGGATGAAAGAGGGTAGTATGTCCAGACAGTAGGATGAAGGAGTATGTATGTCCAGACAGTAGGATGAAGGAGGGTAGTATGTCCAGACAGTTGGATGAAGTAGGGTAGTAGGTCCAGACATTAGGATGAAGGAGGGTAGTATGTCCAGACAGTAGGATGAAGGAGGGTAGTATGTCCAGACAGTAGGATGAAGGAAGGTAGTATGTCCAGACAGTAGGATGAAGGAGGGTAGTATGTCCAGACAGTAGGATGAAGTAGATTAGTATGTCCAGACAGTAGGATGAAGGAGGGTAGTATGTCCAGACAGTAGGATGAAGGAGGGTAGTATGTCCAGACAGTAGGATGAAGGAAGGTAGTATGTCCAGACAGTAGGATGAAGGAGATTAGTATGTCCAGACAGTAGGATGAAGGAGGGTAGTATGTCCAGACATTAGGATGAAGGAGGGTAGTATGTCCAGACAGTAGGATGAAGGAGGATAGTATGTCCAGACAGTAGGATGTAGGGTAGTATGTCCAGATAGTAGGATGAAGGAGGGTAGTATGTCCAGACAGTAGGATAAAGGAGGGTAGTATGTCCAGACAGTAGGATGAAGGAGGGTAGTATGTCCAGACAGTAGGGTGAAGGAGGGTAGAATGTCCAGACAGTTGGATGAAGGAGGGTAGTATGTCCAGACAGTAGGATGAAGGAGGGTAGTATGTCCAGACAGTAGGATGAAGGAGGGTAGTATGTCCAGACAGTAGGGTAAAGGAGGGTAGTATGTCCAGACAGTAGGGTGAAGGAGGGTAGTATGTCCAGACAGTAGGGTGAAGGAGGGTAGTATGTCCAGACAGTAGGATGAAGGAGTATGTATGTCCAGACAGTAGGATGAAGTAGGGTAGTATGTCCACACAGTAGGATGAAGGAGGGTAGTATGTCCAGATAGTAGGATGAAAGAGGGTAGTATGTCCAGACAGTAGGATGAAGGAGTATGTATGTCCAGACAGTAGGATGAAGGAGGGTAGTATGTCCAGACAGTAGGGTGAAGGAGGGTAGTATGTCCAGACAGTAGGATGAAGGAGGGTAGTATGTCCAGACAGTTGGATGAAGGAGGGTAGTATGTCCAGACAGTAGGATGAAGGAGGGTAGTATGTCCAGACAGTTGGATGAAGGAGGGTAGTATGTCCAGACAGTAGGATGAAGGAGGGTAGTATGTCCAGACAGTAGGATGAAGGAGGGTAGTATGTCCAGACAGTAGGGTAAAGGAGGGTAGTATGTCCAGACAGTAGGGTGAAGGAGGGTAGTATGTCCAGACAGTAGGGTGAAGGAGGGTAGTATGTCCAGACAGTAGGATGAAGGAGTATGTATGTCCAGACAGTAGGATGAAGTAGGGTAGTATGTCCACACAGTAGGATGAAGGAGGGTAGTATGTCCAGATAGTAGGATGAAAGAGGGTAGTATGTCCAGACAGTAGGATGAAGGAGGGTAGTATGTCCAGACAGTTGGATGAAGTAGGGTAGTAGGTCCAGACATTAGGATTAAGGAGGGTAGTATGTCCAGACAGTAGGATGAAGGAGGGTAGTATGTCCAGACAGTTGGATGAAGTAGGGTAGTAGGTCCAGACATTAGGATTAAGGAGGGTAGTATGTCCAGACAGTAGGATGAAGTAGATTAGTATGTCCAGACAGTAGGATGAAGGAGGGTAGTATGTCCAGACAGTAGGATGAAGGAGGGTAGTATGTCCAGACAGTTGGATGAAGTAGGGTAGTATGTACAGACAGTAGGATGAAGGAGGGTAGTATGTCCAGACAGTAGGATGAAGGAGATTAGTATGTCCAGACAGTAGGATGAAGGAGGGTAGTATGTCCAGACATTAGGATGAAGGAGGGTAGTATGTCCAGACAGTAGGATGAAGGAGGATAGTATGTCCAGACAGTAGGATGTAGGGTAGTATGTCCAGATAGTAGGATGAAGGAGGGTAGTATGTCCAGACAGTAGGATAAAGGAGGGTAGTATGTCCAGACAGTAGGATGAAGGAGGGTAGTATGTCCAGACAGTAGGGTGAAGGAGGGTAGAATGTCCAGACAGTTGGATGAAGGAGGGTAGTAGGTCCAGACATTAGGATGAAGGAGGGTAGTATGTCCAGACAGTAGGATGAAGGAGGGTAGTATGTCCAGACAGTAGGATGAAGGAGGGTAGTATGTCCAGACAGTAGGATGAAGGAAGGTAGTATGTCCAGACAATAGGATGAAGGAGGGTAGTATGTCCAGACAGTAGTATGAAGTACATTAGTATGTCCAGACAGTAGGATGAAGGAGGGTAGTATGTCCAGACAGTAGGATGAAGGAGGGTAGTATGTCCAGACAGTTGGATGAAGTAGGGTAGTATGTACAGACAGTAGGAAGAAGGAGGGTAGTATGTCCAGACAGTAGGATGAAGGAGATTAGTATGTCCAGACAGTAGAATGAAGGAGGGTAGTATGTTCAGACATTAGGATGAAGGAGGGTAGTATGTCCAGACAGTAGGATTAAGGAGGATAGTATGTCCAGACAGTAGGATGTAGGGTAGTATGTCCAGATAGTAGGATGAAGGAGGGTAGTATGTCCAGACAGTATGATAAAGGAGGGTAGTATGTCCAGACAGTAGGATGAAGGAGGGTAGTATGTCCAGACAGTAGGGTAAAGGAGGGTAGTATGTCCAGACAGTAGGATGAAGGAGGGTAGTATGTCCAGACAGTAGGGTGAAGGAGGGTAGTATGTCCAGACAGTTGGATGAAGGAGGGTAGTATGTCCAGACAGTAGGGTGAAGGAGGGTAGTATGTCCAGACAGTAGGATGAAGGAGATAGTATGTCCAGACAGTAGGATGAAGGAGGGTAGTATGTCCAGACAGTAGGATGAAGGAGGGTAGTATGTCCAGACAGTAGGATAAAGGAAGGTAGTATGTCCAGACAGTAGGATGAAGGAGGGTAGTATGTCCAGACAGTAGGATGAAGTAGGATAGTATGTCCAGATAGAAGGATGAAGGAGGGTAGTATGTCCAGACAGTAGGGTGAAGGAGGGTAGTATGTCCAGACAGTAGGGTAATGGAGGGTAGTATGTCCAGATAGTTGGATGAAGGAGGGTAGTATGTCCAGACAGTAGGATGAAGGAGGGTAGTATGTCCAGACAGTAGGATGAAGGAGGGTTGTATGTCCAGACAGTAGGGTGAAGGAGGGTAGTATGTCCAGACAGTAGGGTAAAGGAGAGTAGTATGTCCAGACATTTGGATGAAGGAGGGTAGTATGTTCAGACAGTAGGATGAAGGAGGGTAGTATATCCAGACAGTAGGATGAAGGAGGGTAGTATGTCCAGACAGTAGGATGAAGTAGATTAGTATGTCCAGACAGTAGGATGAAGGAGGGTAGTATGTCCAGACAGTAGGATGAAGGAAGGTAGTATGTCCAGACAGTAGGATGAAGGAGGGTAGTATGTCCAGACAGTAGGATGAAGTAGATTAGTATGTCCAGACAGTAGGATGAAGGAGGGTAGTATGTCCAGACAGTATGATGAAGGAGGGTAGTATGTCCAGACAGTTGGATGAAGTAGGGTAGTATGTACAGACAGTAGGATGAAGGAGGGTAGTATGTCCAGACAGTAGGATTAAGGAGGGTAGTATGTCCAGACAGTAGGATGAAGGAGGGTAGTATGTTCAGACATTAGGATGAAGGAGGGTAGTATGTCCAGACAGTAGGATGAAGGAGGATAGTATGTCCAGACAGTAGGATGTATGGTAGTATGTCCAGATAGTAGGATGAAGGAGGGTAGTATGTCCAGACAGTAGGATAAAGGAGGGTAGTATGTCCAGACAGTAAGATGAAGGAGGGTAGTATGTCCAGACAGTAGGGTGAAGGAGGGTAGTATGTCCAGACAGTAGGATGAAGGAGGGTAGTATGTCCAGACAGTAGGGTGAAGGAGGGTAGTATGTCCAGACAGTTGGATGAAGGAGGGTAGTATGTCCAGACAGTAGGGTGAAGGAGGGTAGTATGTCCAGACAGTAGGATGAAGGAGATTAGTATGTCCAGACAGTAGGATGAAGGAGGGTAGTATGTCCAGACAGTAGGATGAAGGAGGGTAGTATGTCCAGACAGTAGGATGAAGGAGGGTAGTATGTCCAGACAGTAGGGTGAAGGAGGGTAGTATGTCCAGACAGTTGGATGAAGGAGGGTAGTATGTCCAGACAGTAGGGTGAAGGAGGGTAGTATGTCCAGACAGTAGGATGAAGGAGCTTAGTATGTCCAGACAGTAGGATGAAGGAGGGTAGTATATCCAGACAGTAGGATGAAGGAGGGTAGTATGTCCAGACAGTAGGATAAAGGAAGGTAGTATGTCCAGACAGTAGGATGAAGGAGGGTAGTATGTCCAGACAGTAGGATGAAGGAGGGTAGTAGGTCCAGACATTAGGATGAAGGAGGGTAGTATGTCCAGACAGTAGGATGAAGGAGGGTAGTATGTCCAGACAGTAGGATGAAGGAGGGTAGTATGTCCAGACAGTAGGATGAAGGAAGGTAGTATGTCCAGACAATAGGATGAAGGAGGGTAGTATGTCCAGACAGTAGTATGAAGTACATTAGTATGTCCAGACAGTAGGATGAAGGAGGGTAGTATGTCCAGACAGTAGGATGAAGGAGGGTAGTATGTCCAGACAGTTGGATGAAGTAGGGTAGTATGTACAGACAGTAGGAAGAAGGAGGGTAGTATGTCCAGACAGTAGGATGAAGGAGATTAGTATGTCCAGACAGTAGAATGAAGGAGGGTAGTATGTTCAGACATTAGGATGAAGGAGGGTAGTATGTCCAGACAGTAGGATTAAGGAGGATAGTATGTCCAGACAGTAGGATGTAGGGTAGTATGTCCAGATAGTAGGATGAAGGAGGGTAGTATGTCCAGACAGTATGATAAAGGAGGGTAGTATGTCCAGACAGTAGGATGAAGGAGGGTAGTATGTCCAGACAGTAGGGTAAAGGAGGGTAGTATGTCCAGACAGTAGGATGAAGGAGGGTAGTATGTCCAGACAGTAGGGTGAAGGAGGGTAGTATGTCCAGACAGTTGGATGAAGGAGGGTAGTATGTCCAGACAGTAGGGTGAAGGAGGGTAGTATGTCCAGACAGTAGGATGAAGGAGATAGTATGTCCAGACAGTAGGATGAAGGAGGGTAGTATGTCCAGACAGTAGGATGAAGGAGGGTAGTATGTCCAGACAGTAGGATAAAGGAAGGTAGTATGTCCAGACAGTAGGATGAAGGAGGGTAGTATGTCCAGACAGTAGGATGAAGTAGGATAGTATGTCCAGATAGAAGGATGAAGGAGGGTAGTATGTCCAGACAGTAGGGTGAAGGAGGGTAGTATGTCCAGACAGTAGGGTGAAGGAGGGTAGTATGTCCAGACAGTAGGATGAAGGAGGGTAGTATGTCCAGACAGTAGGGTGAAGGAGGGTAGTATGTCCAGACAGTAGGGTAATGGAGGGTAGTATGTCCAGATAGTTGGATGAAGGAGGGTAGTATGTCCAGACAGTAGGATGAAGGAGGGTAGTATGTCCAGACAGTAGGATGAAGGAGGGTTGTATGTCCAGACAGTAGGGTGAAGGAGGGTAGTATGTCCAGACAGTAGGGTAAAGGAGAGTAGTATGTCCAGACATTTGGATGAAGGAGGGTAGTATGTCCAGACAGTAGGATGAAGGAGGGTAGTATATCCAGACAGTAGGATGAAGGAGGGTAGTATGTCCAGACAGTAGGATGAAGTAGATTAGTATGTCCAGACAGTAGGATGAAGGAGGGTAGTATGTCCAGACAGTAGGATGAAGGAAGGTAGTATGTCCAGACAGTAGGATGAAGGAGGGTAGTATGTCCAGACAGTAGGATGAAGTAGATTAGTATGTCCAGACAGTAGGATGAAGGAGGGTAGTATGTCCAGACAGTATGATGAAGGAGGGTAGTATGTCCAGACAGTTGGATGAAGTAGGGTAGTATGTACAGACAGTAGGATGAAGGAGGGTAGTATGTCCAGACAGTAGGATTAAGGAGGGTAGTATGTCCAGACAGTAGGATGAAGGAGGGTAGTATGTTCAGACATTAGGATGAAGGAGGGTAGTATGTCCAGACAGTAGGATGAAGGAGGATAGTATGTCCAGACAGTAGGATGTATGGTAGTATGTCCAGATAGTAGGATGAAGGAGGGTAGTATGTCCAGACAGTAGGATAAAGGAGGGTAGTATGTCCAGACAGTAAGATGAAGGAGGGTAGTATGTCCAGACAGTAGGGTGAAGGAGGGTAGTATGTCCAGACAGTAGGATGAAGGAGGGTAGTATGTCCAGACAGTAGGGTGAAGGAGGGTAGTATGTCCAGACAGTTGGATGAAGGAGGGTAGTATGTCCAGACAGTAGGGTGAAGGAGGGTAGTATGTCCAGACAGTAGGATGAAGGAGATTAGTATGTCCAGACAGTAGGATGAAGGAGGGTAGTATGTCCAGACAGTAGGATGAAGGAGGGTAGTATGTCCAGACAGTAGGATAAAGGAAGGTAGTATGTCCAGACAGTAGGATGAAGGAGGGTAGTATGTCCAGACAGTAGGGTGAAGGAGGGTAGTATGTCCAGACAGTAGGGTGAAGGAGGGTAGTATGTCCAGAAAGTAGGATGAAGGAGGGTAGTATGTCCAGACAGTAGGGTGAAGGAGGGTAGTATGTCCAGACAGTAGGGTAAAGGAGGGTAGTATGTCCAGACAGTTGGATGAAGGAGGGTAGTATGTCCAGACGGTAGGATGAAGGAGGGTAGTATGTCCAGACAGTAGGATGAAGGAGGGTAGTATGTCCAGACAGTAGGGTGAAGGAGGGTAGTATGTCCAGACAGTAGTGTAAAGGAGAGTAGTATGTCCAGACAGTTGGATGAAGGAGGGTAGTATGTCCAGACAGTAGGATAAAGGAGGGTAGTATGTCCAGACAGTAGGATGAAGGAGGGTAGTATGTCCAGACAGTAGGATGAAGGAGGGTAGTATGTCCAGACAGTAGGATGAAGGAGGGTAGTATGTCCAGACAGTAGGGTGAAGGAGGGTAGTATGTCCAGACAGTAGGATGAAGGAGGGTAGTATGTCCAGACAGTAGGGTGAAGGAGGGTAGTATGTCCAGACAGTTGGATGAAGGAGGGTAGTATGTCCAGACAGTAGGGTGAAGGAGGGTAGTATGTCCAGACAGTAGGATGAAGGAGATTAGTATGTCCAGACAGTAGGATGAAGGAGGGTAGTATGTCCAGACAGTAGGATGAAGGAGGGTAGTATGTCCAGACAGTAGGATAAAGGAGGGTAGTATGTCCAGACAGTAGGATGAAGGAGGGTAGTATGTCCAGACAGTAGGGTGAAGGAGGGTAGAATGTCCAGACAGTTGGATGAAGGAGGGTAGTAGGTCCAGACATTAGGATGAAGGAGGGTAGTATGTCCAGACAGTAGGATGAAGGAGGGTAGTATGTCCAGACAGTAGGATGAAGGAGGGTAGTATGTCCAGACAGTAGGATGAAGGAAGGTAGTATGTCCAGACAGTAGGATGAAGGAGGGTAGTATGTCCAGACAGTAGTATGAAGTACATTAGTATGTCCAGACAGTAGGATGAAGGAGGGTAGTATGTCCAGACAGTAGGATGAAGGAGGGTAGTATGTCCAGACAGTAGGATGAAGGAGATTAGTATGTCCAGACAGTAGGATGAAGGAGGGTAGTATGTTCAGACATTAGGATGAAGGAGGGTAGTATGTCCAGACAGTAGGATTAAGGAGGATAGTATGTCCAGACAGTAGGATGTAGGGTAGTATGTCCAGATAGTAGGATGAAGGAGGGTAGTATGTCCAGACAGTATGATAAAGGAGGGTAGTATGTCCAGACAGTAGGATGAAGGAGGGTAGTATGTCCAGACAGTAGGGTGAAGGAGGGTAGTATGTCCAGACAGTAGGATGAAGGAGGGTAGTATGTCCAGACAGTAGGGTGAAGGAGGGTAGTATGTCCAGACAGTTGGATGAAGGAGGGTAGTATGTCCAGACAGTAGGGTGAAGGAGGGTAGTATGTCCAGACAGTAGGATGAAGGAGCTTAGTATGTCCAGACAGTAGGATGAAGGAGGGTAGTATATCCAGACAGTAGGATGAAGGAGGGTAGTATGTCCAGACAGTAGGATAAAGGAAGGTAGTATGTCCAGACAGTAGGATGAAGGAGGGTAGTATGTCCAGACAGTAGGATGAAGGAGGGTAGTAGGTCCAGACATTAGGATGAAGGAGGGTAGTATGTCCAGACAGTAGGATGAAGGAGGGTAGTATGTCCAGACAGTAGGATGAAGGAGGGTAGTATGTCCAGACAGTAGGATGAAGGAAGGTAGTATGTCCAGACAATAGGATGAAGGAGGGTAGTATGTCCAGACAGTAGTATGAAGTACATTAGTATGTCCAGACAGTAGGATGAAGGAGGGTAGTATGTCCAGACAGTAGGATGAAGGAGGGTAGTATGTCCAGACAGTTGGATGAAGTAGGGTAGTATGTACAGACAGTAGGAAGAAGGAGGGTAGTATGTCCAGACAGTAGGATGAAGGAGATTAGTATGTCCAGACAGTAGAATGAAGGAGGGTAGTATGTTCAGACATTAGGATGAAGGAGGTTAGTATGTCCAGACAGTAGGATTAAGGAGGATAGTATGTCCAGACAGTAGGATGTAGGGTAGTATGTCCAGATAGTAGGATGAAGGAGGGTAGTATGTCCAGACAGTATGATAAAGGAGGGTAGTATGTCCAGACAGTAGGATGAAGGAGGGTAGTATGTCCAGACAGTAGGGTAAAGGAGGGTAGTATGTCCAGACAGTAGGATGAAGGAGGGTAGTATGTCCAGACAGTAGGATGAAGGAGGGTAGTATGTCCAGACAGTAGGATAAAGGAAGGTAGTATGTCCAGACAGTAGGATGAAGGAGGGTAGTATGTCCAGACAGTAGGATGAAGTAGGGTAGTATGTCCAGATAGAAGGATGAAGGAGGGTAGTATGTCCAGACAGTAGGGTGAAGGAGGGTAGTATGTCCAGACAGTAGGGTGAAGGAGGGTAGTATGTCCAGACAGTAGGATGAAGGAGGGTAGTATGTCCAGACAGTAGGGTGAAGGAGGGTAGTATGTCCAGACAGTAGGGTAATGGAGGGTAGTATGTCCAGATAGTTGGATGAAGGAGGGTAGTATGTCCAGACAATAGGATGAAGGAGGGTAGTATGTCCAGACAGTAGGATGAAGGAGGGTTGTATGTCCAGACAGTAGGGTGAAGGAGGGTAGTATGTCCAGACAGTAGGGTAAAGGAGAGTAGTATGTCCAGACATTTGGATGAAGGAGGGTAGTATGTCCAGACAGTAGGATGAAGGAGGGTAGTATATCCAGACAGTAGGATGAAGGAGGGTAGTATGTCCAGACAGTAGGATGAAGTAGATTAGTATGTCCAGACAGTAGGATGAAGGAGGGTAGTATGTCCAGACAGTAGGATGAAGGAAGGTAGTATGTCCAGACAGTAGGATGAAGGAGGGTAGTATGTCCAGACAGTAGGATGAAGTAGATTAGTATGTCCAGACAGTAGGATGAAGGAGGGTAGTATGTCCAGACAGTATGATGAAGGAGGGTAGTATGTCCAGACAGTTGGATGAAGTAGGGTAGTATGTACAGACAGTAGGATGAAGGAGGGTAGTATGTCCAGACAGTAGGATTAAGGAGGGTAGTATGTCCAGACAGTAGGATGAAGGAGGGTAGTATGTTCAGACATTAGGATGAAGGAGGGTAGTATGTCCAGACAGTAGGATGAAGGAGGGTAGTATGTCCAGACAGTAGGATGAAGGAGGGTAGTATGTCCAGACAGTAGGGTGAAGGAGGGTAGTATGTCCAGACAGTAGTGTAAAGGAGAGTAGTATGTCCAGACAGTTGGATGAAGGAGGGTAGTATGTCCAGACAATAGGATAAAGGAGGGTAGTATGTCCAGACAGTAGGATGAAGGAGGGTAGTATGTCCAGACAGTAGGATGAAGGAGGGTAGTATGTCCAGACAGTAGGATGAAGGAGGGTAGTATGTCCAGACAGTAGGGTGAAGGAGGGTAGTATGTCCAGACAGTAGGATGAAGGAGGGTAGTATGTCCAGACAGTAGGGTGAAGGAGGGTAGTATGTCCAGACAGTTGGATGAAGGAGGGTAGTATGTCCAGACAGTAGGGTGAAGGAGGGTAGTATGTCCAGACAGTAGGATGAAGGAGATTAGTATGTCCAGACAGTAGGATGAAGGAGGGTAGTATGTCCAGACAGTAGGATGAAGGAGGGTAGTATGTCCAGACAGTAGGATAAAGGAAGGTAGTATGTCCAGACAGTAGGATGAAGGAGGGTAGTATGTCCAGACAGTAGGGTGAAGGAGGGTAGTATGTCCAGACAGTAGGGTGAAGGAGGGTAGTATGTCCAGAAAGTAGGATGAAGGAGGGTAGTATGTCCAGACAGTAGGGTGAAGGAGGGTAGTATGTCCAGACAGTAGGGTAAAGGAGGGTAGTATGTCCAGACAGTTGGATGAAGGAGGGTAGTATGTCCAGACGGTAGGATGAAGGAGGGTAGTATGTCCAGACAGTAGGATGAAGGAGGGTAGTATGTCCAGACAGTAGGGTGAAGGAGGGTAGTATGTCCAGACAGTAGTGTAAAGGAGAGTAGTATGTCCAGACAGTTGGATGAAGGAGGGTAGTATGTCCAGACAGTAGGATGAAGGAGGGTAGTATGTCCAGACAGTAGGGTGAAGGAGGGTAGTATGTCCTGACAGTACGGTAAAGGAGGGTAGTATGTCCAGACAGTAGGGTGAAGGAGGGTAGTATGTCCAGACAGTAGGGTAAAGGAGGGTAGTATGTCCAGACAGTTGGATGAAGGAGGGTAGTATGTCCAGACAGTAGGATGAAGGAGGGTAGTATGTCCAGACAGTAGGGTGAAGGAGGGTAGTATGTCCAGACAGTAGGATGAAGGAGGGTAGTATTTCCAGACAGTAGGATGAAGGAGGGTAGTATGTCCAGACAGTAGGGTAAAGGAGAGTAGTATGTCCAGACAGTTGTATGAAGGAGGGTAGTATGTCCAGACAGTAGGGTGAAGGAGGGTAGTATGTCCAGACAGTAGGATGAAGGAGGGTAGTATGTCCAGACAGTTGGATGAAGGAGGGTAGTATGTCCAGACAGTAGGATGAAGGAGGGTAGTATGTCCAGACAGTTGGATGAAGGAGGGTAGTATGTCCAGACAGTAGGATGAAGGGGGGTAGTATGTCCAGACAGTAGGATGAAGGAGGGTAGTATGTCCAGACAGTAGGGTAAAGGAGGGTAGTAAGACTCACCTTTGAACCCTGGATTGTGTGCCTGTGTGAACGAGTGAGAATTTAAAATTGTGCTTGTTTTCTGCAACACGTTAAATAGTGTATAGTGTAGTATCATCCAAGGGTTACCTCCAGCACCTTGTTAACTCCTCTACAGGGATAGGAAGACCTCCAGCACCTTATTAACCTCTCTACAGGGGAGGGTGACCTCCAGCACCTTATTAACCCCTCTACAGGGGTAGGATTATCTCCAGCACCTTATTAACCTCTCTACAGGGGTAGGGTTACCTCCAGCACCTTATTGACCCCTCAACATGGGAAGGGTGACCTCCAGCACCTTTTTAACCCCTCAACAGGGGGAGGGTGACCTCCAGCACCTTCTTAACTCCTCTACAGGGGTAGGATGACCTCCAGCACCTTATTAACCTCTCTACAGGGGTAGGGTTACCTCCAGCACCTTATTAACCTCTCTACAGGGGTAGGGTTACGTCCAGCACCTTATTAACCCCTCTACAGGGGTAGGGTGACCTCCAGCACCTTATTAACCCCTCTACAGGGGGAGGGTGACCTCCAGCACCTTATTAACCCCTCTACAGGAGGAGGGTGACCTCCAGCACCTTATTAACCCCTCTACAGGGGAGGGTTACCTCCAGCACCTTATTAACCTCTCTACAGGGGTAGGGTTACCTCCAGCACCTTATTAACCCCTCAACAGGGGGAGGGTGACCTCCAGCACCTTGTTAACTCCTCTACAGGGGTAGGATGACCTCCAGCACCTTATTAACCTCTCTACAGGGGAGGGTTACCTCCAGCACCTTATTAACCCCTCTACAGGGGTAGGGTAACCTCCAGCACCTTATTAACCCCTCAACAGGGCGAGGGTGACCTCCAGCACCTTATTAACCCCTCTACAGGGGGAGGGTGACCTCCAGCACCTTATTAATCCCTCTACAGGGGGAGGGTGACCTCCAGCACCTTATTAACCCCTCTACAGGGGGAGGGTGACCTCCAGCACCTTATTAACCCCTCTACAGGGTGAGGGTGACCTCCAGCACCTTATTAACCCCTCTACAGGGGGAGGGTGACCTCCAGCACCTTATTAACCCCTCTACAGGGGGAGGGTGACCTCCAGCACCTTATTAACCCCTCTACAGGGGTAGGGTTAGGGCTGCCTCTCAAATGGCACCCTATTCCCTACATAGTGCACTACACTTAAAAAAAAAAAGTGCTATCTAGAACCACAAAGGGTTCTACCTGGAACCAAAAAGGGTTCTACCTGAAACCTAAAAAGGGTTCTACCTGAAACCAAAAAGGGTTCTACCTGAAACCAAAAAGGTTTCTCCTATGGGGACAGCCGAAGAAACCTTTTGGAACCCTTTTTTCTAAGAGTGTACGTTTGATCAGATTCCTATGGGCCTTGGTAAAAAATAATGCCATTTGGGACTCAGACTAGTCATCCACTGTTCCCTTCACTAGTCAGCTGACACAATTCCAGGGGTCAGGACAACCAGTGACCAATGACATTTCTCTAATCCTATTTTCTCATAAACTCACCACCCCAGCGATGTGATTGGCTAAGCTGGAGATGACTGCTGTTGTCATCGGTGACAGATGTCATTGATGACAGGTGTCTCAGAGTAGACAATGAAACTAAATACACATCAATTCAATTCAAATGATTCAATCTATAGCAGTCGACATATTGCCCAGACAGACACAAAGCTAAAGTGCTAACTGATCCAACATCACTGATCCAACGTCACTGATCCAACATCACTGATCCAACATCATCAGATATTTGTGTGTGTCTGTGTCTGTGTGTCTGTGTGTGTGTGTGTGTGTGTCTGTGTGTGTAGTGTGTGTAGTGTGTGTGTGTGTGTGTGTGTGTGTGTGTGTGTAGTGTGTGCAGTAATACTCCTGGTTTGAGTAGCAGCTACCACCTGCTGTATCCAGTCAAAGTGAAACACCCCTGTTGTGATGCTAGACCTGTGGCTAGAGGATGGAGAGAGAGAGAGAGAGAGAGAGAGAGAGAGAGAGAGAGAGAGAGAGAGAGAGAGAGAGAGAGAGAGAGAGAGAGAGAGAGAGAGAGAGAGAGGGAGGAGAGAAAGAGGGAGGGAGGAGAGAGAGTGAGATAGAGAGAGAGAGGGAGGGAAGGAGGAGAGAGAGGGGGGAGGAGGGAGGGAGGAGAGAGAGAGGGGGAGGGAGGGAGGAGAGAGAGGGAGGAGAGAGCGAGAGAGAGAGAGAGAGGTAGGGGAGAGAGAGAGAGAGCGAGAGAGAGGGAAGGAGGAGAGAGGGAGGGAGGAGAGAGAGGGACATGGAGGTAGGGATGAGGGATAAAGGGATGGAGGGAGAGAGTTGGAGTCAGGGAGGGAGGGAGGGAGGGATGAGGGATGCAAAGCAATCAGAAAATATCCGCCGCAGCAGGGGGTCACCCTAACATAACACCACACACACACACACACACACACACACACACACACACACACACACACACACACACACACACACACACACACACACACACACACTCACACACACACACTCACATTCACACACTCACACACAAACTGGGACAGACAAACCATCAAATTAATACAGCAGCCCTCGGTGTCTCTCTCCCTCTCTCCCTCTCTCCCTCTCTCTCTCTCTTTATCTTTCTCTCTCTCGTTGAACCTCCCTCCCTCTCTGTCACTATGGTTGTTAACGGTAGTTAATAATTGACAGATACTCTGATAACTGCAGGAGAGGAAACACCAGAACAACCGTTGTCTAAAAGCAGCGGTGTCTGTAGTGTGTTAGTGTAGAATCATCTGGAAATGAACAGAAAATGACAGACAATATTCTGCTCAGAGGCGACAGGACAGTGTTTTATACCACCCCGTATACCACCTCCAATACAAACTTTAACACTATAGATGTCTGTCCTCCCTCCTTGCAGGCTCGGCCCCCACCCAGAGAGCGGTGTTGTCTGCAGCCAAACCCAAGATCACCCTGGACCCTCACATACGCCTCAAGTCAGACAAACTAGACCTGGTGAGTCCACCTCCACTGTCTGTCTGCCCGTTTGGCTGTCTGTCTATCTGTCTGTCTGCCTGTCTACCTGTCTGTCTGTCTGTGTATCTGTCTGTCTGGCTGCCTGTCAGTCTGGCTGCCTGTCTATCTGTCTGTCTGTCTGCCTGTCTATCTATCTATCTATCTATCTATCTATCTATCTATCTAACTATCTGTCTGTCTGTCTGTCTGTCTGTCTGTCTGTCTGTCTGTCTGTCTGTCTGTCTGTCTGGCTGGCTGGCTGGCTGGCTGGCTGGCTGGCTGGCTGGCTGCCTGTCTATCTGTCAGTCTGGCTGCCTGTCTTTCTGTCTGTCTATATATCTGTCTGTCTGGCTGCCTGTCTGTCTGGCTGTCAGTCTGGCTGCCTGTCTATCTGTCTGGACCCCCACGTATGCCTCAAGTCTGACAAACTAGAGTCCACCTCCGCTCTCTCTCTTCCTCTC
Source organism: Coregonus lavaretus (assembly GCF_964263955.1). Taxonomy (NCBI): domain Eukaryota; kingdom Metazoa; phylum Chordata; class Actinopteri; order Salmoniformes; family Salmonidae; genus Coregonus; species Coregonus lavaretus. Next base: position 50,508 of record NW_028166011.1, read on the forward strand.
TCTCTCTCTTCTCTTGTTCTTTCTCGTTTCCTCCGCCTCTCTCTCTTTCCTCTCTTCCTCTCTTCCTCTCTTCCTCTCTCTCTATATTCTACCTAATATGTCTCAGTGTGTCTCAAGGCTGATGAACTAGCCCTGGTGAGTTCCTAGGGTCTGCTCTGACGAACTAGCCCTGGTGAGTTCCTAGTGTCTGCTCTGACGAACTAGCCCTGGTGAGTCCCTAGGGTCTGCTCTGACGAACTAGCCCTGGTGAGTCCCTAGGGTCTGCTCTGACGAACTAGCCCTGGTGAGTCCCTAGGGTCTGCTCTGACAAACTAGCCCTGGTGAGTCCCTAGGGTCTGCTCTGACGAACTAGCCCTGGTGAGTCCCTAGGGTCTGCTCTGACAAACTAGCCCTGGTGAGTTCCTAGTGTCCGCTCTGACAAACTAGCCCTGGTGAGTCCCTAGTGTCTGCTCTGACAAACTAGCCCTGGTGAGTTCCTAGTGTCTGCTCTGAGTGGGACATTATACCTGTATCGCATCTCTCTTTTCTCTCACTCTTTCTGTATCTATCTATCTATCTATCTATCTATCTATCTATCTATCTATCTATCTATCTATCTATCTATCTATCTATCTATCTATCTATCTATCTATCTATCTATCTATCTATCTATCTATCTATCTATCTATCTATCTATCTCTCTCTCTCTCTCTCTCTCTCTCTCTCTCTCTCTCTCTCTCTCTCTCTCTCTCTCTCTCTCTCACTCTCTCTCTCTCTCTCTCTCTCTCTCTCTCTCTCTCTCTCTCTCTCTCTCTCTTTCTTTCACCCACCCTGCCTCCCTCCCTCAGTGCGTCACATCTCTGCATGTTTCTGTACACCCCCCTTTCAGATTAGATGTACCACTTAGTGTTGTAGAGACAGCATGGAGGTGTTGAGGTGAAAGCCAGTGAGGGGTTAATCCAGCCTGCTGGGGGTCCCACTTTACAACACTAACCTAGCTAATGCTGTTTGACTACAGCTTTTCATCGCATTCTGTGGGCTTGTCCCAAATGGCACCCTATTCCAATAGGGCTCTGGTCAAAAGTAGTGCACTATGAAGGGAATAGGGGTCAAAAGTAGTGCACTATGAAGGGAATAGGGGTCAAAAGTAGTGCACTATGAAGGGAATAGGGTCCCATTTGGGACACACACCGTGTCTCTCCTTCTCACTTTCACTCTCCTCTCCGTTTTCTTATTTGCTAATTCTTTCCCTTTTTTGTTGCTGTCTCTCTCTTTCTTTCACAGCATTCTTCACAGCATCTTCCTTTTCCCTCTTTGCCACTCGTCTTTACATGTCTTTACTCTGTGTCTGTGTGTCTGCATTTTATCAGGGTACATTTCTGCCTACAACCCCTCTATTCCCCATCCTCCCATCCCTCCCTCTATTCCCCATCCATCTCTCTATTCCTTCACTGAATATTCTCCACTGTGAATATGTGTTGTACCCACATCCCCTCTATTCCTCCCTTCTCTCTCTCTCTCTCTCTCTCTCTCTCTCTCTCTCTCTCTCTCTTCTCTCTCTCTCTCTCTCTCTCTCTCTCTCTCTCTCTCTCTCTCTCTCTCTCTCTCTCTCTCTCTCTCTCTCTCTCTCTCTCTCTCTCTCTCTCTCTCTCTCTCTCTCTCTCTCTCTCTCTCTCTCTCTCTCTCTTGTTACGTTACAGCCTTATTCTAAAATGGATTAAATAAAAACATTTCCTCATCAATCTACACACAATACCCCATAATAACAAAGCAAAAAATGTTTGGAAATGTATAAAAACATTTTTTAACCTTATTTACGGCCCTTTGCTATGATACTCGAAATTGAGCTCCGGTGCATCTTGTTTCCATTTATCATCCTTGAGATGTTTCTACAACTTGATTGGAGTCCACCTGTGATAAATTCAATTGATTGGACATGATTTGGAAAGGCACACCTGTCTATATAAGGTCCCACAGTTGACAGTGCATGTCAGAGCAAAACCAAGCCATGAGGTCGAAGGAATTGTCCGTAGAGCTCCGAGACAGGATTGTGTCGAGGCACAGATCTGGAGAAGGGTACCAAAACATTTCTGTAGCATTGAAGGTCCCCAAGAACACAGTAGCCTCCATCATTCTTAAATGGAAGAAGTTTGGAACCACGAAGTCTCTTCCTAGAGCTGGCCTCCCGGCCAAACTGAGCAATCGGGGGAGAAGGGCCTTGGTCAGGGAGGTGAACAAGAACCCAATGGTCACTCTGACAGAGCTCCAGAGTTCCTCTGTGGATTTGGTAGAACCTTCCAAAAGGACAACCATCTCTGCAGCACTCCACCAATCAGGCCTTTATGGTAGAGTGGCCAGACGGAAGCCACTCCTCAGTAAAAGGCACATGGCAGCCCGCTTGGAGTTTGCCAAAAGGCACCCAAAGGACTCTCAGACCATGAGAAACAAGATTCTCTGGTCTGATGAAACCAAGATTGAACTCTTTGGCCTGAATGCCAAGCGTCACGTCTGGAGGAAACCTGGCAGCATCCCTATGGTGAAGCATGGTGGTGGCAGCATCATGCTGTGAGGATGTTTTTCAGTGGCAGGCTGTACACACTTCATTAGTCTCTCATTCACAATTTGACAAGCACTTGAAAATGCCTCGAATTTCATGGCGGCATCCCCTTTGTGTGGCCGTAATGCACCCTAAAAAAATCTATGCATTTTGCGGCCAGTGGCCGTTGTGCCCTTGGCCTGGAGTGCTGCGTTGTGCCTTTCTCCCTGAGTGCTGCGCGCTCCTAAGCACCTCTCACTCACATGGCTCTCCATCACATGATCAAGTCTCACATGGCTCTCCATCACATGATCAGGTCTTTCTCACAGGCTACAAGTGAAGACAGACACATCGGGAGCGCAACTGCGCGCATCCTTATCCAATTCCGAGGTGCATATTGAAGATATTGGAAGAACTGTCCACATTTACTTTTCGTCAGCCAACAAGATGAGTAGGCCTAAGGAACAGCAAAAGCACTAGCCTATGTCAATCTACTATCCCCCATAGTACAAAAGTTGATCTATTCTATTCTGTGCGAGAAATAAATATTCCAAACATAGTCTGGGACAGTTGTGGGATTCCATAGATCCCAAATTAATACAACCGCTAGCATCCAAAAACATATTTTACGCAATGTGGCTAACGCAAGAGATCAGAACATTTAGCTTAAAATGTTGATAAACTATTAGGCTATTTCTTCACATTATAAGCGCAACAAAGCGCACATGGCAGTAGGCTATAAGCGAGAATGTCCCATTAGCAGGAAAACACCTTAATCAAAAGTGACCGCAAATGCGATTATGCATGTATTGCTTTTATTATAAAGGTGCATTTTTATGGTGAAAATGATCTTCCCCAAACTTGAAACTCATGCGCTGCTTTTGTATGCCAGTTAGGCTCTAAACCCCTTGCAAAGCGGATTAATGTGCTTAATTTTAAGAAGTTATTTGGCCACTTTAGTTGTGATACAAACCTTATCAAAACATATAGGCCTATGGGCTAGGCTACATGAGGTGTGTGACTATGATTAGAAAAAGTCCCCCCCAAAAAGGCTGTTTCTTATGTTGGGCATCATTCACAAGTGATAATATATAATTCACAAGTCATAGGCTTATATTGTCACCCATCACACTATTCTTGATTTAATGTTGTCTTTACATATACTAAGTAATATATGTGGGAATTTGTTTTGATTTAGAATGGACCATTATCATGCACCTGTCTCGAAACATGGGCAGGGGGGAAAAAAACATGTCATCTATGCACTTAAATAGCGAATGGAGGATGCTTTTTCCGGTGGTTCATTTTCATGCCAGCCAGGTAGGCTATACTCCTGTTGTAAAGATAAACAATGTGCTTAATATTAGGAAAGTTGAGAAATAAATATAGTAGGCCTAGCCTATAGAAAGCTGATGGGATCCTCCTCTTATTAGGAGAGGCAATCACTCTGTTTTCTTGCACAATTGCATAGCCTATAGAAATGTTGCGCAAGATGAGCTCATGGGCTCTCATGAAGTGTTTGATTAGATTTTCGATTACATTTGCACTGATGTCAGTCTAGTTACCATGACTAAACGGTCACGTGGAATTTGACTGCCTTCATGACTCGTGACCACCGGTGTGGCAGTCATAGTGGTCAGGTATTCTGTCACTGTGTACTCTCTGTTGAGGGCCAAATAGCATTCTAGTTTGCTCTGTTTTTTTGTTAATTCTTTCCAATGTGTCAAGTAATTATATTTTTGTTTTCTCATGATTTGGTTGGGTCTAATCTCTCTCTCTCTCTCTCTCTCTCTCTCTCTCACACTCTCTCTCTCTCTCTCTCTCTCTCTCTCTCTCTCTCTCTCTATTCTATCTCCTTCTCTCCTCTCTCCATTCCCCATGTATCTCTGTATCTCTGTGTGCCTGTAGTTTTGTCATGGACGCCCACTGCAGTTGTTTAGCAGTGATTTTAATCTAATCTTAATCTCACTCAGTCTGTGACTGACCCTAATCTACCACGGTCTCATTAATGGGATTATGCCCTGTCCTTGGCTCTAGTCCTTGCTCCCTGCCTCTGGTTCCTGCCTGGTACGAGTTGCATTGCAGGGGGGAGCACTTTAATGTCGCACACAGACACAATGCCCTACAGCTTTACTGTACTGGTTCACTGTGGTGACATCCAACAGAGACAGGGTTAGTTTAGGTTGAATGAACAACACACAGACACTTTATAATATGATCTCCC
>NW_028166010.1:0-9865 GCF_964263955.1 Coregonus lavaretus
CTTGTCCTGTTACAGTCTGGTCAGTTTACATGGTCAGGAACCACTCTTGTCCCTGATAATACACTCTCTGAAAAAAAGGTACCAAATTGAACTTTAAGGGGTACAAACACTTGTCTTTGTAGTGGTACCCTGTAAGGTACGTCCTTTCTACCTTTAGTTTTAGGTACATACTTGTACCCTTGCAGTTCGTACCTTAAAAGAGCCAATAGTGTACTATATAGTCCACAGGTACCTTAAAGCGTATCTTTAGAAAATGATTGGGTCTCAACCACTGTGACAGAGATGCTTCTGCCTTTGAAGTGGCATCTTTTGGTATTTTTTTTCTCCATTAGTCCACTGTTGATACAGTCCCAGAATGTTTTGCATGTTAGCAGTCAAGTTTTCAAGATATTGGACTTTCAAGAAACAAAGTGTCATCGGCCACATCACCATGGTGATGCAAAATACAAAATCAAAAGTTGTAGCTACCAACACAGAGGGCTTGGTGTTGTTGAGCATTGGCTGTTTCCCCACCATCAGAACACTCTTACTACAAAACACATCTAATCTGGAAGATATCAACATCTCATATACAATATATCATTTTGGACCAAAATATTGTTTTACCTCTCTCTGGTGCTCAACCTGCAATATCCTCACCGACATCAGGCTATACAGTCCAACAACATAACATACACTTTACATTAATGGATGCCCTTGGAGCCTGCTAGCCTACCACCACTCTGCTACTGCAATACGGTATACCACTATTGTACTACAGTACTGTACAGCATTTGTGGGTTTATGTTGTTATAGGCCATAAGGGAAAACATATGATTTGCACATACTTTCATCACATACATCTAGTACTGGCACCATAGCAGTATAACCACAGGTATCTGGAGGGATTATACATTAAAGAGCTGAATCCTCAAACCCAACCTTTGGCACAGATAATGATGTCAGTGGCAGATTTGGGCACAAACCTGAGTTAGGATTGAAGTCAATTTTGCTTCAGTGGATTGGCTGTTTCTGGACATGCAGTAGGTGATTGTTCATTTCCAAGATTTTGTCTTTCCAAATGTATGTCTAATTATACGGGGGTACTTATGTAAACATTTCCATCTATCCTTTGTTTATTATTTGGAAATTCTTCATTATCACTGCAGGGTTTCAGAGGAACTCAACCACATTGTGGTGTTTGTGTGTGTGTGTGTGTGTGTGTGTGTGTGTGTGTGTGTGTGTGTGTAGCTTCACACCCTCTAAATCTGTTGTGGTTGTTTTGAGCTGGTTTCCCCTGTGGTCCTCCTGTACATCTCCTGTCTGTAAGCCTCTCCTATACCTCTCCCCATAACACACACGTTTCATTGCAATGGTGGGAATTAGAACACATTCTAATTGGAACACAAATTCCAGAACTATCGGCATTCTAGAATTATCCTGTGGTCGGTGTCCTAGAAATCAGCAGTGTATTATCTAATCAATGCAATCTCGGGCCGACAGACACAGAAACAGACAGAGACATTATTTTAGTCAGATTGAGTCGCAAATGGCACCCTATTCCCTACATAGTACACTACTTTTGACCATAGTCCCTATGGGCCCTGGTCACTGGTCAAAAGTAGTGTACTACATTGGGAATAGGGTGCCATTTGGGATGCATACACAGTAATCAGCTCAGAGACACCCTCCTCCATCACATTATGGCCCCTAACATTGATCCCTCCTTCCTCTGGTAAAATGCCAAAGATTATGATAAATCACCCTATTAATGAAACTGCTATGACATCAGTGTAGTGTTGATCAGTAGGCCTTAGATACATGCTGTTCTGGGCTTTTCTCTGTTGTTCTATTGCTGTTCTATTGTTGTTCTAGTGTTGTTCTATTATTGTTCTATTGTTGTTCTATTGTTGTTCTATTGTTGTTCTATTGTTGTTCTATTATTGTTCTATTGTTGTTCTATTGTTGTTCTATTGTTGTTCTATTGTTGTTCTATTGTTGTTCTATTGTTGTTCTATTGTTGTTCTATTGTTGTTCTATTATTGCTATATTGTTGTTCAATTGTTGTTCTATTGTTGTTCTATTATTGTTCTATTGTTGTTCTATTGTTGTTCTATTGCTGTTCTATTGCTGTTCTATTATTTGTTGGAGTGTAGTGATAAGCCCTGCACTTCAACTCCTCTGCTTCTCTGTATCTATACATGCTGAGAGAAAGCATGTTTTCCCCTTTACAATTACCGCAAGTCACACTGACAACACATGCCACCTGTCTCCCATCCAGGGTGTGTGTGTATGTGTGCCTGTCACCTCGCTGCCTCCCACACTGGCAGCACAGTAGAAACATGCCCCAGATCCTTCTCTAGCAAAACAATAGAGTGATGGATATCAAAACACTAGAGTGATCATGGTAATTAAAACACTAGGGTGATCATGGATATCAAAACTGTCATGACTTGCCCTCGGGTTAAGGATCAAACATGCCGGCCAGGCAAAGGTTTGAACACCCCCTTTCCTGGGGGCCAGTTTTATAACTGGTTGTAAATACCGTGCAGACTTTCTCTTCCTTGCCATGAAGTATTGGGAGAAAGGACCCCTTTGTTAACAAAGGAAGTCTTCCCGCCAAGACTCCAACATCCAAAAGTGGATAATGAAACAATATTCCTACTTAAAAGAATGTGGGAAATGGTTGGTGGGGACTTAAAGAACAATCATGTCAAATTCGTTACTATGTTGTGATGTCATTAAAGACGGTGGAACAACATAACTGTATCTCTGGGGGGCTACACTTCCCAGTTATGAGGTTTGCATCTAATTGTTGTAGAAAACGAATGATTAAGCATAATAATACTTTTGTGAAGATAACAATGTGGTTTTAGCATTCTAGATGAGATGATTGTTTTCCAAATTGATTTGTTCTCAGTCAGTGGCCACACCCAGATGAGCACAAACATGATGGGACACCCCTTTTACACCGAGTGCATAAAAAGCCTCATGATGAAATTCACCTCAGACCAGCAGACGTGAAGCGTGAGCCAAACGTTGCAAATGGTTGAATTTCTACCAGACCAGTAAGCCCCACGGCTTAAAATGGTTGACACTCGACAAGACCAAGAAGCGTGAAGCTGAAGCTACAGTACGTGTTACAAAATGGTTAGACTAGAACGACCAGCAGACGTGAAGCGTGAGCTAAACGTTGCAAATGGTTGGATTTCTACAAGACCAGAAAACGTGAGACGTTACTCCACACATTTGAAATGAAGAAACTCTGAAACTCTCAACCTCTACACAAGGTGAAGAAAAAGACAATGCACTAGACCTTATCATTTCAGTCTGCAACTGGCATGTATAGTCGTCTAGAGAACTTTCACTAAAGACACGAGTTGGGAAGGACAATCCCTCTCCGACAACCACTGGTACATCTGAGGTATCCATTCTAACCACCACTACGACCAGAAACTCTACCAAGTACATTGGGATCTCTGGTGGGCAAACCAGAGTCCTACATCATTAACTCAACTATCGAGGACAGCTACATGTAAATACATGTTGCATTTCTAATCCGAATGACCGATTATTAGGGTGCATAATCATTATGATTACTGTGAGCGTAGTTTCCAAAGTAACTACGATAGTTTGAATCTCTGTCTCTCCCTTCCATTCTGACCCCTCCACTACCCAAGCATTCATGCTAATGTTAGTCCAGGCCACTAGGGTCCTGTTTTCATTGTATTACGTTAGTAATCAATAACCTATGTGTGTGTGTGTGTCTGTATTGTGGTATTATTTAGTTAGGTAGTAAATAAATAATTAAGTCAATTTGTGTATTGCCGATTCATCAATAAATTCAGGGTTCTTGCAGGTTCAAGGATTATGTGACGTTCAGAATGAGACTGATAAGAGGTAATTATTTAATAAGTGACTGTTATCGATATATAACATATATATCTTCTAAGAGTTTAATTCAGGAGATGGTAACTCGTTAAACAACTTATTCCGTGGTGCCCCAAATTCCTAATGAGTTAATTGTTACATGATTCATTTAAGCGAGTGACAATTAAACATAGATAGGTGATTCGATAAATAACAGTCATACATTAAAGTAAGTCATATCACGACAAAACACTAGAGAGATCATGGATATCTATGTTGTACTGTTCTAGATCTGTAATGAATGCTATGATTAGTACATCTCTGTTTTAATGTAATGATTAGTACATCTCTGTTTTAATGTAATGATTAGTACATCTCTGTTTTAATGTAATGAAACACACACACACACACACACACACACACACACACACACACACACACACACACACACACACACACGCACACACACACACACACTGTGTCAGCCCCCTGTGTACTACCCACTACTCTCTGGCCACATTGTTTTTAATTATTGGAACCTTGGAGCCAGCAGCCAGGTGAGTGTCAGAGTGTCCGAGAGAGATGAGGAACAGCAGACACAGCGGACACCGTGGCTCTCTAGGGGCCCTCTACTGTGTTTCTTCCCGTAGTGTTTCTTTCATGCTGTGAATGAACTGAGAGCTGAAGCTGTAGAAGACCCAGCTGGGAGTTTTGGAGAGAGAGACCAGAGAGGCTACTGAGGTTCTGTAGCAGCCTATCAGGAGCTTCACCTCTAGGAAGAGTTGGCAGGACATGGACCTCTCACCTAATCACCAGCTCTACAGGCAGTTTAGATGGAGTCTGTCTGTCAACTCTGAACCTTAGCATGGCCAGTGGAGACAAAACTCTGAACCTTAGCATGGCCAGTGGAGACAAAACTCTGAACCTTAGCATGGCCAGTGGAGACAAAACTCTGAACCTTAGCATGGCCAGTGGAGACAAAACTCTGAACCTTAGCATGGCCAGTGGGGACAAAACTCTGAACCTTAGCATGGCCAGTGGGGACAAAACTCTGAACCTTAGCATGGCCAGTGGGGACAAAACTCTGAACCTTAGCATGGCCAGTGGGACAAAACTCTGAACCTTAGCATGGCCAGTGGAGACAAAACTCTGAACCTTAGCATGGCCAGTGGAGACAAAACTCTGAACCTTAGCATGGCCAGTGGGACAAACTCTGAACCTTAGCATGGCCAGTGGGGACAAAACTCTGAACCTTAGCATGGCCAGTGGAGACAAAACTCTGAACCTTAGCATGGCCAGTGGAGACAAAACTCTGAACCTTAGCATGGCCAGTGGAGACAAAACTCTGAACCTTAGCATGGCCAGTGGAGACAAAACTCTGAACCTTAGCATGGCCAGTGGGGACAAAACTCTGAACCTTAGCATGGCCAGTGGGGACAAAACTCTGAACCTTAGCATGGCCAGTGGGGACAAAACTCTGAACCTTAGCATGGCCAGTGGGGACAAAACTCTGAACCTTAGCATGGCCAGTTGGTGCTTTCTCTGGACCAGGCAGTGAGAAAAGTATTAATGTCTAAAGTCTAATTAATGTATTGTGTTAGAGGTTTCAAGATGCTTGCATCTAAACCAAAGTAGATAATTTTAAGATTGTTCTATACATCAGTTGGGGTTGCTATAAACTACAGTATGTCCTAAACCTAGCATGAAAGTCCATCCTTCTAGCTGTGTGGGTTAATATAGTCAAAATGTTTGCCTTGGGATAAGTTGAGATCATGGCCATGGGGTAAGTTGAGATCATGGCCATGGGGTAAGTTGAGATCATGGCCATGGGGGTAAGTTGAGATCACGGCCATGGGGTAAGTTGAGATCATGGCCATGGGGTAAGTTGAGATCATGGCCATGGGGTAAGTTGAGATCATGGCCATGGGGTAAGTTGAAGTCATGGTCATGGGGTAAGTTGTGCCAAGAGACCACTTTGTTTTGGACAAGCTATGTTTTCAAAGCTGTAATGTTTACATTCATTCTGATTATTTCCAGGGATACACAACATCCTGAAATATATGTAGATATCTTTGTTTGAAATAATACTATATTTCCATTGACGGAGTGATGCTGAATGTAAAAATGTCTCAACTTACCCCACTCCACCCTATGCATAGATCAGGGATGGGCAACTTTGATAGGGGTGGGGGACACAAATACTGAACTCATCATGAGGGGCAGCAGTGGCCCGCGGCTCTGCATACCCACATCCATACCCACAAAGTTTTATAATTAATTTCCTGCAATTCTACACATTTTTCCATGGGGCGTAGAGAAAATGTTGCAGTTTTAAGCAAGTTTGCTGCAATTCTACACATTTTGCCATGGGGCAGAGAGAAGATTTTGCAAGTTTATGACTAATTTCATTCAATTCTACTCATTTTAACAAAATCAACGGGGGCCCCCCAGTCATTAATTTGACTGTGATTGCTACAAGTTTAGATAGAACTTACCAATCTAAAACATTTTAGCTGACATGGCTAATTGAGTGACTGTCAGTGTCTGACATAACAAGAGAAAAACTGCTGATGCACAACCACATTTATAAATGGCATTCTATTATTCTACCTCATTCTGACTGACCCCCCCCCCCCCACCATTCTATTATTCTACCTCATTCTGACTGACCCCCCCCCCACCATTCTATTATTCTACCTCATTCTGACTGAGCCCCCCCCCAACCCCCCCCCCCCCCACCATTCTATTATTCTACCTCATTCTGACTGAGCCCCCCACCCCCCCCCCCCCCCCCCCCCCATTCTATTATTCTACCTCATTCTGACTGAGCCCCCCCCCCCCCCCACCATTCTATTATCCTACCTCATTCTGACTGAGCCCCCCAACCCCCCCCCCCCACCATTCTATTATTCTACCTCATTCTGACTGACCCCCCCCCACCATTCTATTATTCTACCTCATTCTGACTGAGCCCCCCCCCAACCCCCCCCCCCCCACACCATTCTATTATTCTACCTCATTCTGACTGAGCCCCCCAACCCCCCCCCCCCCCCCCCCACCATTCTATTATTCTACCTCATTCTGACTGACCCCCCCCCACCATTCTATTATTCTACCTCATTCTGACTGAGCCCCCCCCAACCCCCCCCCCCCCCACACCATTCTATTATTCTACCTCATTCTGACTGAGCCCCCCCAACCCCCCCCCCCCCCCCCCCACCATTCTATTATTCTACCTCATTCTGACTGAGCCCCCCCCCCCCCACCATTCTATTATCCTACCTCATTCTGACTGAGCCCCCCCAACCCCCCCCCCCCACCATTCTATTATTCTACCTCATTCTGACCCCCCCCCCCCCCCACCATTCTATTATTCTACCTCATTCTGACTGAGCCCCCCCAACCCCCCCCCCCACCATTCTATTATTCTACCTCATTCTGACTGAGCCCCCCCACCCCCCCCCCCCACCATTCTTTTATTCTACCTCATTCTGACTGACCCCCCCCCCCCCCCCCCCACCATTCTATCATTCTACCTCATTCTGACTGCTCATTCCGTTCACAAATAAATCTTTCTATATCCCCCTATATACAAGTGTATACAAATAAAGGCAGCTGTTTTGTCAGCGTTTTATCTATAAAGTAAACATCACTTGCATTATCTGAATGATATTTATAGGTCAAAATGACCTATAAACAAAGATAATCTGTTTTTGTTCTGCGTAAACCCATTTTTAGGCCATATATTCCAAGAAAAATCCCATTAGAAGTAATGACTACCTGGTTCAAAGAGGATTATAGTTTGGTGATGATGCCTAAGGCTTTGCATATGCTTGGAGATCATATAAAATACCATTGTTTGGCCCAGAAATACCAAACATGGCTTCTAACATACAGCAGGGTGATATGGACCAATTTGATCAATTGACCAATTTTTGAGGTAGAATAATAGAATGGTGGGGGGGGGGGCTCAGTCAGAATGAGGTAGAATAATAGAATGGTGGGGGGGGGGGGGGGGGGGGGGGGTAGGGGGGGCTCAGTCAGAATGAGGTAGGATACCATTCTATTATCCTACCTCATTCTGACTGAGCCCCCCCAACCCCCCCCCCCCCCCCCCACCATTCTATTATTCTACCTCATTCTGACTGAGCCCCCCCCCCCCCACCATTCTATTATTCTACCTCATTCTGACTGAGCCCCCCCAACCCCCCCCCCCCCACCATTCTATTATTCTACCTCATTCTGACTGAGCCCCCCCACCCCCACCATTCTATCATTCTACCTCATTCTGACTGCTCATTCCGTTCACAAATAAATGTTTCTATATCCCCCTATATACAAGTGTATACAAATAAAGGCAGCTGTTTTGTCAGCATTTTATCTATAAAGTAAACATCACTTGCATTATCTGAATGATATTTATAGGTCAAAATGACCTATAAACAAAGATAATCTGTTTTTGTTCTGCGTAAACCCATTTTTAGGCCATATATTCCAAGAAAAATCCCATTAGAAGTAATGACTACCTGGTTCAAAGAGGATTATAGTTTGGTGATGATGCCTAAGGCTTTGCATATGCTTGGAGATCATATAAAATACCATTGTTTGGCCCAGAAATACCAAACATGGCTTCTAACATACAGCAGGGTGATATGGACCAATTTGATCAATTGACCAATTTTTTGCGATAACGGTAAATCAGCGATAAATTACAATAAATTATTTTTGGGGGAGGTGCTGGTGCTGGGCGATAAGTGCAACTATTTTGCTCGATAACAATAAATACAACAATTTAAAAATATTTTTGAATGGACAGTTACTTTACATTAACGGTAGGGCTCTAGACAATTTTACACATTTTACCCAATTTAGTTTTGGCTCTTCAGAGCATTTGCTAGATAGCTAACTCTAAATAGGATATTTTTGCTATATAGCCATGTAGGATAATTGATTAATCTATCCGTAAATGTATGCTACAAAACTGCTAGTCCTAAGCTACTTGATGAGGCCTAATCACTGCAAATGGCGTGCTCTGCTCCGCTCAGCGGGCGCATCAAAACCATACTACAGTCTAATCCGGTTGTAAAGTGCTGCTATGGACTCAATGTTAATAAGATAAATAAATGATATACTCACAGAAAGCTGTGACTCTCCTCTCTGTAACTAGAACAACAGTAGTTGCTTTGAAAACTGTCTTTTTCCCGCAGTTGCATTTTGAGCAATGGTCATATGCTTGTGCTCCTCAGAATGCATCTCTCCCTCCTCTGTGCGCAGAGTGAGACGGAGTGAGAGTGGCTCGCTTACACAGCAGCCGACAGTGAAACAGGAACAGGCAGATACTTTCATATAATAGCAGGAATCAACATAATGCATAGGCTATTACTGTTGACCAAATAATTGTTTTAGAACAATCTACAGGAACGTTGCGTAGCAAAATCACTGAAAATGACCGACGTACGCAAAATGCTTCGGTAAATGTCGGTGTGTGTAATTTTGGGTTTATTCTCCCAGCTCTACTCTAACCTCCCTTTCATTACCTTACACCTTCCTGTTATGATAAGCCCTCAGATCTTCATGATCCTTTCAAGTTCTAATGGGCACAGTGTTTCTCCTAGCATTTTATAGGCGGGGGAGCTCCCCCCAACTTGCTACTGCATTAAGGAGTTTGGCATCTATTGGTTTTAATTCATAGTTTTGATACCAGAGGCCCTGGATGTTGCTCTGGGGGCTGTTGGGCCTCGCTTGGACAGTAGACTAGAAAAGGTACTAGCTGTATATAATCTGTATACTGGTCCTTTAAAACTAAACCTGTTCTACTGGACTGATGAGACCAAATTACCTCTGCTCTCTATTCTGTCTGTTCACCTCTTTTAAATGTTATCTACCTCGTCTGTGTTCACTCTCTTTCTTGATTGGTTTTCTTAGCAAACGGACACGATTCAAGGCTGCACCTGGCGAGTTCATTCCTGTGCCACTCAATAATGCAAACAGATACACAGACAGAGAGAAGATGAAA
>NW_028166009.1:0-25000 GCF_964263955.1 Coregonus lavaretus
TGCTAAATGAACCAAACAAGGCTATGAGAGCGTCTTGTCTCCATTACTAGGCTAAGCCATAGCAGCCACAGGCTTCTACAAGCTCCACTGCTGAGCTTCCTGCCTTATGGAAGACTGATATAATATAACCAGTTACTGCTGAGCTTCCTGCCTTATGGAAGACTGATATAATATAACCAGTTACTGCTGAGCTTCCTGCCTTATGGAAGACTGATATAATATAACCAGTTACTGCTGAGCTTCCTGCCTTATGGAAGACTGATATAATATAACCAGTTACTGCTGAGCTTCCTGCCTTATGGAAGACTGATATAATATAACCAGTTACTGCTGAGCTTCCTGCCTTATGGAAGACTGATATAATATAACCAGTTACTGCTGAGCTTCCTGCCTTATGGAAGACTGATATAATATAACCAGTTACTGCTGAGCTTCCTGCCTTATGGAAGACTGATATAATATAACCAGTTACTGCTGAGCTTCCTGCCTTATGGAAGACTGATATAATATAACCAGTTACTGCTGAGCTTCCTGCCTTATGGAAGACTGATATAATAGAACCAGTTACTGCTGAGCTTCCTGCCTTATGGAAGACTGATATAATATAACCAGTTACTGCTGAGCTTCCTGCCTTATGGAAGACTGATATAATATAACCAGTTACTGCTGAGCTTCCTGCCTTATGGAAGACTGATATAATATAACCAGTTACTGCTGAGCTTCCTGCCTTATGGAAGACTGATATAATATAACCAGTTACTGCTGAGCTTCCTGCCTTATGGAAGACTGATATAATATAACCAGTTACTGCTGAGCTTCCTGCCTTATGGAAGACTGATATAATATAACCAGTTACTGCTGAGCTTCCTGCCTTATGGAAGACTGATATAATATAACCAGTTACTGCTGAGCTTCCTGCCTTATGGAAGACTGATATAATATAACCAGTTACTGCTGAGCTTCCTGCCTTATGGAAGACTGATATAATATAACCAGTTACTGCTGAGCTTCCTGCCTTATGGAAGACTGATATAATATAACCAGTTACTGCTGAGCTTCCTGCCTTATGGAAGACTGATAAAATATATAAAGTTGATATTACAGATTGTGTTCCACTATATAATATAACCAGTTGATATTACAGATTGTGTTCCACTATATAACATAACCAGTTGATATTACAGATTGTGTTCCACTATATAATATAACCAGTTGATATTACAGATTGTGTTCCACTATATAATATAACCAGTTGATATTACAGATTGTGTTCCATTATATAATATAACCAGTTGATATTACAGATTGTGTTCCACTATATAATATAACCAGTTGATATTACAGATTGTGTTCCATGATATAATATAACCAGTTGATATTACAGATTGTGTTCCACTATATAATATAACCAGTTGATATTACAGATTGTGTTCCACTATATAATATAACCAGTTGATATTACAGATTGTGTTCCACTATATAATATAACCAGTTGATATTACAGATTGTGTTCCATTATATAATATAACCAGTTGATATTACAGATTGTGTTCCACTATATAATATAACCAGTTGATATTACAGATTGTGTTCCATGATATAATATAACCAGTTGATATTACAGATTGTGTTCCACTATATAATATAACCAGTTGATATTACAGATTGTGTTCCACTATATAATATAACCAGTTGATATTACAGATTGTGTTCCACTATATAATATAACCAGTTGATATTACAGATTGTGTTCCACTATATAATATAACCAGTTGATATTACAGATTGTGTTCCACTATATAATATAACCAGTTGATATTACAGATTGTGTTCCACTATATAATATAACCAGTTGATATTACAGATTGTGTTCCACTATATAATATAACCAGTTGATATTACAGATTGTGTTCCACTATATAATATAACCAGTTGATATTACAGATTGTGTTCCACTATATAATATAACCAGTTGATATTACAGATTGTGTTCCACTATATAATATAACCAGTTGATATTACAGATTGTGTTCCACTATATAATATAACCAGTTGATATTACAGATTGTGTTCCACTATATAATATAACCAGTTGATATTACAGATTGTGTTCCACTATATAATATAACCAGTTGATATTACAGATTGTGTTCCATGATATAATATAACCAGTTGATATTACAGATTGTGTTCCACTATATAATATAACCAGTTGATATTACAGATTGTGTTCCACTATATAATATAACCAGTTGATATTACAGATTGTGTTCCACTATATAATATAACCAGTTGATATTACAGATTGTGTTCCACTATATAATATAACCAGTTGATATTACAGATTGTGTTCCACTATATAATATAACCAGTTGATATTACAGATTGTGTTCCACTATATAATATAACCAGTTGATATTACAGATTGTGTTCCACTATATAATATAACCAGTTGATATTACAGATTGTGTTCCACTATATAATATAACCAGTTGATATTACAGATTGTGTTCCACTATATAATATAACCAGTTGATATTACAGATTGTGTTCCACTATATAATATAACCAGTTGATATTACAGATTGTGTTCCACTATATAATATAACCAGTTGATATTACAGATTGTGTTCCACTATATAATATAACCAGTTGATATTACAGATTGTGTTCCATTATATAATATAACCAGTTGATATTACAGATTGTGTTCCACTATATAATATAACCAGTTGATATTACAGATTGTGTTCCATGATATAATATAACCAGTTGATATTACAGATTGTGTTCCACTATATAATATAACCAGTTGATATTACAGATTGTGTTCCATGATATAATATAACCAGTTGATATTACAGATTGTGTTCCACTATATAATATAACCAGTTGATATTACAGATTGTGTTCCACTATATAATATAACCAGTTGATATTACAGATTGTGTTCCACTATATAATATAACCAGTTGATATTACAGATTGTGTTCCGCTATATAATATAACCAGTTGATATTACAGATTGTGTTCCACTATATAATATAAACAGTTGATATTACAGATTGTGTTCCACTATATAATATAACCAGTTGATATTACAGATTGTGTTCCGCTATATAATATAACCAGTTGATATTACAGATTGTGTTCCGCTATATAATATAACCAGTTGATATTACAGATTGTGTTCCACTATATAATATAACCAGTTGATATTACAGATTGTGTTCCACTATATAATATAACCAGTTGATATTACAGATTGTGTTCCACTATATAATATAACCAGTTGATATTACAGATTGTGTTCCACTATATAATATAACCAGTTGATATTACAGATTGTGTTCCATGATATAATATAACCAGTTGATATTACAGATTGTGTTCCACTATATAATATAACCAGTTGATATTACAGATTGTGTTCCACTATATAATATAACCAGTTGATATTACAGATTGTGTTCCACTATATAATATAACCAGTTGATATTACAGATTGTGTTCCACTATATAATATAACCAGTTGATATTACAGATTGTGTTCCACTATATAATATAACCAGTTGATATTACAGATTGTGTTCCACTATATAATATAACCAGTTGATATTACAGATTGTGTTCCACTATATAATATAACCAGTTGATATTACAGATTGTGTTCCACTATATAATATAACCAGTTGATATTACAGATTGTGTTCCACTATATAATATAACCAGTTGATATTACAGATTGTGTTCCACTATATAATATAACCAGTTGATATTACAGATTGTGTTCCACTATATAATATAACCAGTTGATATTACAGATTGTGTTCCATTATATAATATAACCAGTTGATATTACAGATTGTGTTCCACTATATAATATAACCAGTTGATATTACAGATTGTGTTCCACTATATAATATAACCAGTTGATATTACAGATTGTGTTCCACTATATAATATAACCAGTTGATATTACAGATTGTGTTCCACTATATAATATAACCAGTTGATATTACAGATTGTGTTCCACTATATAATATAACCAGTTGATATTACAGATTGTGTTCCATTATATAATATAACCAGTTGATATTACAGATTGTGTTCCACTATATAATATAACCAGTTGATATTACAGATTGTGTTCCACTATATAATATAACCAGTTGATATTACAGATTGTGTTCCACTATATAATATAACCAGTTGATATTACAGATTGTGTTCCACTATATAATATAACCAGTTGATATTACAGATTGTGTTCCACTATATAATATAACCAGTTGATATTACAGATTGTGTTCCACTATATAATATAACCAGTTGATATTACAGATTGTGTTCCACTATATAATATAACCAGTTGATATTACAGATTGTGTTCCACTATATAATATAACCAGTTGATATTACAGATTGTGTTCCACTATATAATATAACCAGTTGATATTACAGATTGTGTTCCATATATAATATAACCAGTTGATATTACAGATTGTGTTCCACTATATAATATAACCAGTTGATATTACAGATTGTGTTCCACTATATAATATAACCAGTTGATATTACAGATTGTGTTCCACTATATAATATAACCAGTTGATATTACAGATTGTGTTCCACTATATAATATAACCAGTTGATATTACAGATTGTGTTCCACTATATAATATAACCAGTTGATATTACAGATTGTGTTCCACTATATAATATAACCAGTTGATATTACAGATTGTGTTCCACTATATAATATAACCAGTTGATATTACAGATTGTGTTCCACTATATAATATAACCAGTTGATATTACAGATTGTGTTCCACTATATAATATAACCAGTTGATATTACAGATTGTGTTCCACTATATAATATAACCAGTTGATATTACAGATTGTGTTCCACTATATAATATAACCAGTTGATATTACAGATTGTGTTCCACTATATAATATAACCAGTTGATATTACAGATTGTGTTCCACTATATAATATAACCAGTTGATATTACAGATTGTGTTCCACTATATAATATAACCAGTTGATATTACAGATTGTGTTCCACTATATAATATAACCAGTTGATATTACAGATTGTGTTCCACTATATAATATAACCAGTTGATATTACAGATTGTGTTCCACTATATAATATAACCAGTTGATATTACAGATTGTGTTCCACTATATAATATAACCAGTTGATATTACAGATTGTGTTCCACTATATAATATAACCAGTTGATATTACAGATTGTGTTCCACTATATAATATAACCAGTTGATATTACAGATTGTGTTCCACTATATAATATAACCAGTTGATATTACAGATTGTGTTCCACTATATAATATAACCAGTTGATATTACAGATTGTGTTCCACTATATAATATAACCAGTTGATATTACAGATTGTGTTCCACTATATAATATAACCAGTTGATATTACAGATTGTGTTCCACTATATAATATAACCAGTTGATATTACAGATTGTGTTCCACTATATAATATAACCAGTTGATATTACAGATTGTGTTCCACTATATAATATAACCAGTTGATATTACAGATTGTGTTCCACTATATAATATAACCAGTTGATATTACAGATTGTGTTCCACTATATAATATAACCAGTTGATATTACAGATTGTGTTCCACTATATAATATAACCAGTTGATATTACAGATTGTGTTCCACTATATAATATAACCAGTTGATATTACAGATTGTGTTCCACTATATAATATAACCAGTTGATATTACAGATTGTGTTCCACTATATAATATAACCAGTTGATATTACAGATTGTGTTCCACTATATAATATAACCAGTTGATATTACAGATTGTGTTCCACTATATAATATAACCAGTTGATATTACAGATTGTGTTCCACTATATAATATAACCAGTTGATATTACAGATTGTGTTCCACTATATAATATAACCAGTTGATATTACAGATTGTGTTCCACTATATAATATAACCAGTTGATATTACAGATTGTGTTCCACTATATAATATAACCAGTTGATATTACAGATTGTGTTCCACTATATAATATAACCAGTTGATATTACAGATTGTGTTCCACTATATAATATAACCAGTTGATATTACAGATTGTGTTCCACTATATAATATAACCAGTTGATATTACAGATTGTGTTCCACTATATAATATAACCAGTTGATATTACAGATTGTGTTCCACTATATAATATAACCAGTTGATATTACAGATTGTGTTCCACTATATAATATAACCAGTTGATATTACAGATTGTGTTCCACTATATAATATAACCAGTTGATATTACAGATTGTGTTCCATTATATAATATAACCAGTTGATATTACAGATTGTGTTCCACTATATAATATAACCAGTTGATATTACAGATTGTGTTCCACTATATAATATAACCAGTTGATATTACAGATTGTGTTCCACTATATAATATAACCAGTTGATATTACAGATTGTGTTCCACTATATAATATAACCAGTTGATATTACAGATTGTGTTCCACTATATAATATAACCAGTTGATATTACAGATTGTGTTCCACTATATAATATAACCAGTTGATATTACAGATTGTGTTCCACTATATAATATAACCAGTTGATATTACAGATTGTGTTCCACTATATAATATAACCAGTTGATATTACAGATTGTGTTCCACTATATAATATAACCAGTTGATATTACAGATTGTGTTCCACTATATAATATAACCAGTTGATATTACAGATTGTGTTCCACTATATAATATAACCAGTTGATATTACAGATTGTGTTCCACTATATAATATAACCAGTTGATATTACAGATTGTGTTCCACTATATAATATAACCAGTTGATATTACAGATTGTGTTCCACTATATAATATAACCAGTTGATATTACAGATTGTGTTCCACTATATAATATAACCAGTTGATATTACAGATTGTGTTCCACTATATAATATAACCAGTTGATATTACAGATTGTGTTCCACTATATAATATAACCAGTTGATATTACAGATTGTGTTCCACTATATAATATAACCAGTTGATATTACAGATTGTGTTCCACTATATAATATAACCAGTTGATATTACAGATTGTGTTCCACTATATAATATAACCAGTTGATATTACAGATTGTGTTCCACTATATAATATAACCAGTTGATATTACAGATTGTGTTCCACTATATAATATAACCAGTTGATATTACAGATTGTGTTCCACTATATAATATAACCAGTTGATATTACAGATTGTGTTCCACTATATAATATAACCAGTTGATATTACAGATTGTGTTCCACTATATAATATAACCAGTTGATATTACAGATTGTGTTCCACTATATAATATAACCAGTTGATATTACAGATTGTGTTCCACTATATAATATAACCAGTTGATATTACAGATTGTGTTCCATTATATAATATAACCAGTTGATATTACAGATTGTGTTCCACTATATAATATAACCAGTTGATATTACAGATTGTGTTCCACTATATAATATAACCAGTTGATATTACAGATTGTGTTCCACTATATAATATAACCAGTTGATATTACAGATTGTGTTCCATGATATAATATATCCAGTTGATATTACAGATTGTGTTCCATGATATAATATAACCAGTTGATATTACAGATTGTGTTCCACTATATAATATAACCAGTTGATATTACAGATTGTGTTCCATGATATAATATAACCAGTTGATATTACAGATTGTGTTCCACTATATAATATAACCAGTTGATATTACAGATTGTGTTCCATGATATAATATATCCAGTTGATATTACAGATTGTGTTCCATGATATAATATAACCAGTTGATATTACAGATTGTGTTCCATGATATAATATAACCAGTTGATATTACAGATTGTGTTCCATGATATAATATAACCAGTTGATATTACAGATTGTGTTCCATGATATAATATAACCAGTTGATATTACAGATTGTGTTCCATGATATAATATAACCAGTTGATATTACAGATTGTGTTCCATGATATAATATAACCAGTTGATATTACAGATTGTGTTCCATGATATAATATAACCAGTTGATATTACAGATTGTGTTCCATGATATAATATAACCAGTTGATATTACAGATTGTGTTCCATGATATAATATAACCAGTTGATATTACAGATTGTGTTCCATGATATAATATAACCAGTTGATATTACAGATTGTGTTCCATGATATAATATAACCAGTTGATATTACAGATTGTGTTCCATGATATAATATAACCAGTTGATATTACAGATTGTGTTCCATGATATAATATAACCAGTTGATATTACAGATTGTGTTCCATGATATAATATAACCAGTTGATATTACAGATTGTGTTCCATGATATAATATAACCAGTTGATATTACAGATTGTGTTCCATGATATAATATAACCAGTTGATATTACAGATTGTGTTCCATGATATAATATAACCAGTTGATATTACAGATTGTGTTCCATGATATAATATAACCAGTTGATATTACAGATTGTGTTCCATGATATAATATAACCAGTTGATATTACAGATTGTGTTCCATGATATAATATAACCAGTTGATATTACAGATTGTGTTCCATGATATAATATAACCAGTTGATATTACAGATTGTGTTCCATGATATAATATAACCAGTTGATATTACAGATTGTGTTCCATGATATAATATAACCAGTTGATATTACAGATTGTGTTCCATGATATAATATAACCAGTTGATATTACAGATTGTGTTCCATGATATAATATAACCAGTTGATATTACAGATTGTGTTCCATGATATAATATAACCAGTTGATATTACAGATTGTGTTCCATGATATAATATAACCAGTTGATATTACAGATTGTGTTCCATGATATAATATAACCAGTTGATATTACAGATTGTGTTCCATGATATAATATAACCAGTTGATATTACAGATTGTGTTCCATGATATAATATAACCAGTTGATATTACAGATTGTGTTCCATGATATAATATAACCAGTTGATATTACAGATTGTGTTCCATGATATAATATAACCAGTTGATATTACAGATTGTGTTCCATGATATAATATAACCAGTTGATATTACAGATTGTGTTCCATGATATAATATAACCAGTTGATATTACAGATTGTGTTCCATGATATAATATAACCAGTTGATATTACAGATTGTGTTCCATGATATAATATAACCAGTTGATATTACAGATTGTGTTCCATGATATAATATAACCAGTTGATATTACAGATTGTGTTCCATGATATAATATAACCAGTTGATATTACAGATTGTGTTCCATGATATAATATAACCAGTTGATATTACAGATTGTGTTCCATGATATAATATAACCAGTTGATATTACAGATTGTGTTCCATGATATAATATAACCAGTTGATATTACAGATTGTGTTTCATGATATAATATAACCAGTTGATTTTACAGATTGTGTTCCATGATATAATATAACCAGTTGATATTACAGATTGTGTTCCATGATATAATATAACCAGTTGATATTACAGATTGTGTTCCATGATATAATATAACCAGTTGATATTACAGATTGTGTTCCATGATATAATATAACCAGTTGATATTACAGATTGTGTTCCATGATATAATATAACCAGTTGATATTACAGATTGTGTTCCATGATATAATATAACCAGTTGATATTACGGTTATAATTAATTAATCTTAAATGCCACTTGTTTTTTTATTGACTGAATATACAGTGGGGAAAAAAAGTATTTAGTCAGCCACCAATTTTGCAAGTTCTCCCACTTAAAAAGATGAGAGAGGCCTGTAATTTTCATCATAGGTACACGTCAACTATGACAGACAAATTGAGAATTTTTTTTCCAGAAAATCACATTGTAGGATTTTTAATGAATTTATTTGCAAATTATGGTGGAAAATAAGTATTTGGTCACCTACAAACAAGCAAGATTTCTGGATCTCACAGACCTGTAACTTCTTCTTTAAGAGGCTCCTCTGTCCTCCACTCGTTACCTGTATTAATGGCACCTGTTTGAACTTGTTATCAGTATAAAAGACACCTGTCCACAACCTCAAACAGTCACACTCCAAACTCCACTATGGCCCAAAGAGCTGTCAAAGGACACCAGAAACAAAATTGTAGACCTGCACCAGGCTGGGAAGACTGAATCTGCAATAGGTAAGCAGCTTGGTTTGAAGAAATCAACTGTGGGAGCAATTATTAGGAAATGGAAGACATACAAGACCACTGATAATCTCCCTCGATCTGGGGCTCCACGCAAGATCTCACCCCGTGGGGTCAAAATGATCACAAGAACGGTGAGAAAAAATCCAGAACCACACGGGGGGACCTAGTGAATGACCTGCAGAGAGCTGGGACCAAAGTAACAAAGCCTACCATCAGTAACACACTACACCGCCAGGGACTCAAATCCTGCAGTGCCAGACGTGTCCCCCTGCTTAAGCCAGTACATGTCCAGGCCCGTCTGAAGTTTGCTAGAGTGCATTTGGATGATCCAGAAGAGGATTTGGAGAATGTCATATGGTCAGATGAAACCAAAATAGAACTTTTTGGTAAAAACTCAACTCGTCGTGTTTGGAGGACAAATAATGCTGAGTTGCATCCAAAGAACACCATACCTACTGTGAAGCATGGGGGTGGAAACATCATGCTTTGGGGCTGTTTTTCTGCAAAGGGACCAGGACGACTGATCCGTGTAAAGGAAAGAATGAATGGGGCCATGTATCGTGAGATTTTGAGTGAAAACCTCCTTCCATCAGCAAGGGCATTGAAGATGAAACGTGGCTGGGTCTTTCAGCATGACAATGATCCCAAACACACCGCCCGGGCAACGAAGGAGTGGCTTCGTAAGAAGTATTTCAAGGTCCTGGAGTGGCCTAGCCAGTCTCCAGATCTCAACCCCATAGAAAATCTTTGGAGGGAGTTGAAAGTCTGTGTTGCCCAGCGACAGCCCCAAAACATCACTGCTCTAGAGGAGATCTGCATGGAGGAATGGGCCAAAATACCAGCAACAGTGTGTGAAAACCTTGTGAAGACTTACAGAAAACGTTTGACCTGTGTCATTGCCAACAAAGGGTATATAACAAAGTATTGAGAAACTTTTGTTATTGACCAAATACTTATTTTCCACCATAATTTGCAAATAAATTCATAAAAAATCCTACAATGTGATTTTGTGGATTTTTTTTCCTCAATTTGTCTGTCATAGTTGACATGTACCTATGATGAAAATTACAGGCCTCTCTCATCTTTTTAAGTGGGAGAACTTGCACAATTGGTGGCTGACTAAATACTTTTTTTCCCCACTGTATATGAGGCAATTTAGCAATTAGGATGTGTTATCTGTAATGTTTATGAGAAATGAGGCGTTGTTGCTCACTGTTGGCATATAGATAAATGAGCAGTAAAAATAGCATTTTTTTCATTCAAAAAAGTTCAAATGCCCATCCCTACTCTTTATATGACATATACCAGCCTATCAGGAGGTTTAGTTTATCATATACCAGTCTATCAGGAGGTGTGTATCTGGCTAATCACAGTAATGCTCCCTTTGTGTGAGCAGAGTCAGTCGGAGCCAGGTTGGAGTCAGAGTCTGTGTCACAAGTGGCACCCTATCCCCAATATAGTGCACTACCCTATGAACCCTGGTAAAAATAAGTGCAGTGTATAGGGAATATGGTGCCGTTTGGGACGCATGCAGAGTCTCGTGCTGTTTTGTACGGTGCCTGGTGCTGAAATGCTCTCAGTAACACCCAGCGCCTCACTACCGTTATCCTTCCGGTACTCTCAGTGCAATTTACTGGCTGCCTCTGATATGTTATGAGGCCGAATATCACGGCGGGTCAAGAGAGATAAAGGAGCCTAATTAATTCTCACTTAAATTAACAATCTCACATTTCATAGACATTTTAAAAATGCCCCCTTTTTCTATGCAGTCCTAACGAGGAGTACATTTTAGTCATTTTAGCAGACGCTCTTATCCAGAGCGACTTACATATTTTTTATTATTTTTTTATACTGGCCCCCCGTGGGAATCGAACCCACAACCCTGGCGTTGCAAACGCCATGCTCTATCAACTGAGCTACATCCCTCCCGGCCATTCCCTCCCTACCCTGGACGACGCTGGGCCAATTGGATTCGAACCAGGATCTAGTGGCACAGTTAGCACAGCGATGCAGTGCCTTTGACCACTGCGCCACTCAGGAGTGGAGGTGGTTTTATTTAGGAGAAGAGGAAGAGGGGGAGGACAGGAAATGTGCGTTGGGGGGGGGTCTCTCTCTACCCTCTGTGATGCCGGTCCTTTCTGTGATAAAAATAGTCACGGTGCCCCTCTCAAAGCAGATTGAGACTGATAGACACATCGACTGGCCAAGGAGAGAGAGAGAGAGAGAGAGAGAGAGAGAGAGAGAGAGAGAGAGAGAGAGAGAGAGAGAGAGAGAGAGAGAGAGAGAGAGAGAGAGAGAGAGGAGGGAGGGAGTGAGAGAGAGAGAGAGAGAGAGAGAGAGAGAGAGAGAGAGAGAGAGAGAGAGAGAGAGAGAGAGAGTGAGTTCTCTCCATGTCATGGATTATTAAAGTCATTATAGTTGACAACCTGATGTTCTCCTCTCCATGTCTCCTCTCCCCCTCGTGGCCCCGGAACAATTATTATTCAGTTATTTATCTCAGCTAATTGGTCTATTTGTGCACAGCATCGTGGCAACCACAGATTAATGTTTAATACCTGAGATTGGGACTGTGTGTGTGTGTGTGTGTGTACTGAACAGGTGTGAAGCATGAGATGTGATTCCTCACTGTCTTAAAACGGTAACCAGAATTATTGTATTGTTTGTCTAATGATTTATTCAACAAAAACAACACATTTACAATTCATGCCATTTAAACCACCCTGTGAGCAGCAATCTGTTGTCATTATTAACATGCACACATGCAAGCATGCATACACACACATACGTGTATTTCACACAGATGCACACACACACACCTCATCAGTCCTTCAAGCTGCTCTAGGGAGGAATATGCCCATTCATTTGTCTGGTTGGTGTGTGTGACATTTAGAGTCATTATTTTCACAGTGTCTTTTTTGTGACAGCAGTACATGAACAGAAGTGGTTATTGAGTGTCTCAGCATTTGTTACAACTGAACTGCAGTCTGACAAAAAAAAAAGTCAGAATCAGTTGTGCCTTCTTTATGAAGTCTCTCTAAACGTTCTAAACATTCCCTGGTATATCTTGTTTATGACTAATACATTCTGTAGATAAGGCTGATTCTCTGGTATATCTTGTTTATGACTAATACATTCTGTAGATAAGGCTGATTCCCTGGTATATCTTGTTTATGACTAATAAATTCTGTAGATAAGGCTGATTCCCTGGTATATCTTGTTTATGACTAATACATTCTGTAGATAAGGCTGATTCCCTGGTATATCTTGTTTATTACTAATACATTCTGTAGATAAGGCTGATTCTCTGGTATATCTTGTTTATGACTAATACATTCTGTAGATAAGGCTGATTCCCTGATATATCTTGTTTATGACTAATACATTCTGTAGATAAGGCTGATTCTCTGGTATATCTTGTTTATGACTAATACATTCTGTAGATAAGGCTGATTCCCTGGTATATCTTGTTTATGACTAATACATTCTGTAGATAAGGCTGATTCCTTGGTATATCTTGTTTTTGACTAATACATTCTGTAGATAAGGCTGATTCCCTGGTATATCATGTTTATGACTAATACATTCTGTAGATAAGGCTGATTCCCTGATATATCTTGTTTATGACTAATACATTCTGTAGATAAGGCTGATTCTCTGGTATATCTTGTTTATGACTAATACATTCTGTAGATAAGGCTGATTCCCTGGTATATCTTGTTTATGACTAATACATTCTGTAGATAAGGCTGATTCCTTGGTATATCTTGTTTTTGACTAATACATTCTGTAGATAAGGCTGATTCCCTGGTATATCATGTTTATGACTAATACATTCTGTAGATAAGGCTGATTCCCTGATATATCTTGTTTATGACTAATACATTCTGTAGATAAGGCTGATTCCCTGATATATCTTGTTTATGACTAATACATTCTGTAGATAAGGCTGATTCCCTGGTATATCATGTTTATGACTAATACATTCTGTAGATAAGGCTGATTCCCTGATATATATTGTTTATGACTAATACATTCTGTAGATAAGGCTGATTCTCTGGTATATCTTGTTTATGACTAATACATTCTGTAGATAAGGCTGATTCTCTGGTATATCTTGTTTATGACTAATACATTCTGTAGATCAGGCTGATTCTCTGGTGTATCTTGTTTATGACTAATACATTCTGTAGATAAGGCTGATTCTCTGGTATATCTTGTTTATGACTAATACATTCTGTAGATCAGGCTGATTCTCTGGTATATCTTGTTTATGACTAATACATTCTGTAGATAAGGCTGATTCTCTGGTATATCTTGTTTATGACTAATACATTCTGTAGATAAGGCTGATTCTCTGGTATATCTTGTTTATGACTAATACATTCTGTAGATCAGGCTGATTCTCTGGTATATCTTGTTTATGACTAATACATTCTGTAGATAAGGCTGATTCTCTGGTATATCTTGTTTATGACTAATACATTCTGTAGATCAGGCTGATTCTCTGGTATATCTTGTTTTTGACTAATACATTCTGTAGATAAGGCTGATTCCCTGGTATATCATGTTTATGACTAATACATTCTGTAGATAAGGCTGATTCCCTGATATATATTGTTTATGACTAATACATTCTGTAGATAAGGCTGATTCCCTGATATATCTTGTTTGTGACTAATACATTCTGTAGATCAGGCTGATTCTCTGGTATATCTTGTTTATGAATAATACATTCGGTAGATAAGGCTGATTCCCTGGTATATCTTGTTTATGACTAATACATTCTGTAGATAAGGCTGATTCCCTGATATATCTTGTTTATGACTACTACATTCTGTATATAAGGCTGATTCCAGGCGGCAGGTAGCTTAATGGTTAAGAGCGTTGTGCCAGTAACCGAAAGGTCGCTGGTTCTAATCCCCGAGCCGACTAGGTGAAAAAATCTGTTGATGTGCCCTTGAGCAAGGCACTTAACCCTAATTGCTCCTGTAAGTCGCTCTGGATAAGAGCGTCTGCTAAATGACAAAAAATAAATAATAATAATAATAATTCCCTGATATATCTTGTTTATGACTACTACATTCTGTAGATAAGGCTGATTCCCTGATATATCTTGTTTATGACAATTTCAGATGCCCGCCCCTCTTTTTTTCAATGTTTTACCAAAGAAAGCAAGTGAAAGACAAAACAATATAGATAACTGGTAAAAGCAGTGTGCAGTTGAGTTTGGCAGGGGCGACGCGTCATTCAATTTTTTATTTTTTATTTCACCTTTATTTAACCAGGTAAGCCAGTTGAGAACAAGTTATCATTTACAACTGTGACCTGGCCAAGATAAAGCAAAGTGGGGCTTAAAGAACAGTAAAATTAAAGCCTCAACATCTTTCTGAATTTATCTGAACTAATATCTATCTGAATTTCTGTCACTGTCCTTTTGATGAACGAATAGGCCTACCTCATCGCAGCTCGTTTGCTTGCACTTGCTTATACTAAAGAGCTAAGTGTTAATTATATAAGAACAAACATTGTGAATTTACTGAACATAAATGTAATAATGTTTGTGTATGGTTCAAAAGTCAAAACTCATGTCGACATTCATTATTATTGAAGGAGAATGCGGTTCTTATCCAGTTACACAAATCCACAAGGAGTCAGTAGAAACCATATTTATTTAAGCAAGTCAGCCATAAGCGCCACTCTCGGGACAGCTTTATGTAGACCCTAAAAGTTTGTGGGCACTGTTTGTCACCGTTATAGTGCATTTAATGTATTGTTTAGAGTTGTGTAGTGGCTTCGCTGGCATGCATCTAAAAAAAAATGTTGTTTGCCCCAACAAGATTGACATGCTAAAATCGCTGCTGGAGGTTGGAAACCTTATAGGGCGGCGCACAATTGGCCCAGCGTCGTCCGGGTTTGGCCGGGGTAGGCCGCCATTGTAAATAAGAATTTGTTCTGAACTGACTTGCCTAGTTAAATTAAATTAAAAAATACTACTAAATACTAATACTAATTATACATGATACTAATTATACATGATATACTCAGTGTACAAGTTCAATCTGTTAAACAGAGCATACTAATTATACATGATATACTCAGTGTACAAGTTCAATCAGTTAAACAGAGCATACTAATTATACATTATATACTCAGTGTACAAGTTCAATCAGTTAAACAGAGCATACTAATTATGATATACTCAGCATACAACAACAACCATGTTTTTATTATGTGTGTGTGAGAGAGTTAGGCTACATGGACAGGACTATTAGGTGGTTTAGTACATCAGGCTGACCCCTGACCCCTAGTTTACTACTAGGTTGTTTAGTTTATCAGGCTGACCCCTGACCCCTAGTCTAAAACTAGGTTGTTTAGTTCATCAGGCTGACCCCTAGTCTACTACTAGGTAGTTTAGTTCATCAGGCTGACCCCTAGTCTGATACTAGGTAGTTTAGTTCATCAGGCTGACCCCTAGTCTGATACTAGGTAGTTTAGTTAATCAGACTGACCCCTAGTCTACTACTAGGTAGTTTAGTTCATCAGGCTGACCCCTAGTCTGATACTAGGTAGTTTAGTTAATCAGACTGACCCCTAGTCTACTACTAGGTAGTTTAGTTAAACAGGCTGACCCCTGACCCCTAGTCTACTACTAGGTAGTTTAGTTCATCAGGCTGACCCCTGACCCCTAGTCTACTACTAGGTTGTTTAGTTCATCAGGCTGACCCCTAGTCTACTACTAGGTAGTTTAGTTCATCAGGCTGACCCCTAGTCTGATACTAGGTAGTTTAGTTCATCAGGCTGACCCCTAGTCTGATACTAGGTAGTTTAGTTAATCAGACTGACCCCTAGTCTACTGCTAGGTAGTTTAGTTCATCAGGCTGACCCCTGACCCCTAGTCTACTACTAGGTTGTTTAGTTCATCAGGCTGACCCCTAGTCTACTACTAGGTAGTTTAGTTCATCAGGCTGACCCCTAGTCTGATACTAGGTAGTTTAGTTCATCAGGCTGACCCCTAGTCTGATACTAGGTAGTTTAGTTCATCAGGCTGACCCCTAGTCTGATACTAGGTAGTTTAGTTCATCAGGCTGACCCCTGACCCCTAGTCTACTAGTAGGTTGTTTAGTTCATCAGGCTGACCCCTAGTCTACTACTAGGTAGTTTAGTTAATCAGACTGACCCCTAGTCTACTACTAGGTAGTTTAGTTAATCAGACTGACCCCTAGTCTACTACTAGGTAGTTTAGTTAAACAGACTGACCCCTGACCCCTAGTCTACTACTAGGTAGTTTAGTTAATCAGACTGACCCCTAGTCTACTACTAGGTAGTTTAGTTAATCAGACTGACCCCTAGTCTACTACTAGGTAGTTTAGTTCATCAGACTGACCCCTGACCCCTAGTCTACTACTAGGTAGTTTAGTTCATCAGGCTGACCCCTAGTCTACTTTTGAAGTTGTTGAGTGATGATGATGTTTTGGCGATGTGAAGATAGGAATTCCAGAGTATGGAACCTCTGTATCTGCTAGATAATTGACTATGTGAGGTGCGGCAGTGGGGTGGGTGGATGTTATCACAGTGTCTTGTGTTGTAGGCATGGATTTGGGAATTAACCTGGAAGAGTCCATTGAAAGGTTAGGTAGGCTGTCTGGGCATGTGTATTGGTAGATTAAGGTGCATGATTAAAGTATATTCATGTTGTAGATGGACATCATATTGAGTTTCTTAAACAGAGGGGCAGATGGAGACAAGTAAGAGGAGGTGGCTAGTTTTGGAAATGTATTTTGTGTGATGAGTATTGTTGTAGATAGGAAGCATATGTACTGGCCCAGACAATATTACAGTAAATGAGATATGGATCAATGAAGCTGTAGTGTAGTGTTAGGAGGCAAGCCTGATGAACCAAACCACTGATCTTTCTGATGATACCAATAGACTTCACCACTTTGCTGCAGACAAAGGGAATATGATCTTTCCAGGACAACTTGTCATCAACTAGAGCAGTGTTTCCCAACCCTGGTCCTCCAGTACCCCCAACAGTACACAGTTTCGTTGTAGCCCTTGACAAATAATAATAATAATAATAATATGCCATTTAGCAGACGCTTTTATCCAAAGTGACTTACAGTCATGCGTGCATACATTTTTGTGTATGGGTGGTCCCACACACCTCATTCAGCTCATTGAGGTCTTGATGATTAGTTGACAAGTTGAATCAGGGTTCCAATAACAATGTGTACTGTTGGGGGTACTGGAGGACCAGGGTTGAAGAACACTGAACTAGAACACCTAGGAATCTACTAGTAGATTAAACCTGGTCCATTTCATACCCACCAATTGAGATTCTGTCTCTTTTTTTAACAATATTTCTTATTTTTACCAGTGAATTCCATAGAAATAGTATTTTTTTCATTTAAAGATAATTCGTTTATCTGGAACCATTCCGATAGGGAGTCTATTCTCAGAAGTAGAATAGTGTTTAATGTGGAACTCACCATGATGAACAAAGTTCTCTATATCACTCAGGGACCAGTCCTGTTTGTCTCTCTCTCGCTCTCTCTCTCTCTCTCTCTCTCTCTCTCTCTCTCTCTCTCTCTCTCTCTCTCTCTCTCTCTCTCTCTCTCTCTCTCTCTCTCTCTCTCTCTCTCTCTCTCTCTCTCTCCTTTCCTTCTGAGATGAGAGATCGTGCAAAAAATGTAATAAAATAAATATGCAAATGTGATCATCTGCTTTCTCTGTAGGCGGTGGTTTTAATTGATTAATAGTAGTTGTGTGTTTGATCAGTTGCAGCTCTGTAACCCAAGACGTTATTTGTCAAGCTGTTCGGTTTAAAGGAGCTTGAATGCTTTTCCTATTATTTGACATTTCCTGCCTGTAATGGGATGCGTCCCAAATGGAACCCTATTCCCTATATCGTGCACTAGTTCAGTGCCCATAGAGCTCTGGTCAAAAGTAGTGCACTACAGTATACAGGGAATAGGGTGTCATTTGGGACGCAGACATCTTTTCTTCCCCGTTACCCGACGACCGACATCGATTCTAATTTAAAAAATGTGTGTTCTTGTGCCATAAATCTGAAGGAGAAATGTGATTCTCTATGTCCCAAATGGCACCCTATTCCCTTCATAGCATCCTATTCCACACTACGTTTGACCAGGGCCCATAGGGAATAGGCTGCCATTTGGGATGCAGAAGTGGTCTTCTATAGTACCTGTTCCTCAAAGCTCTGCCAGAGAGTTAGATGGAGATAAGAGAGAGAACACACTTCCTGTCATATAACCTTGACTACTAACTCATGTTCTCTAGTCTACAACCTTGACTACTAACTAGTGTTCTCTAGTCTACAACCTTGACTACTAACTAGTGTTCTCTAGTCTATAACTTTGACTACTAACTAGTGTTATTTAGTCTAGAACCTTGACTACTAACTAGTGTTATCTAGTCTATAACTTTGACTACTAACTAGTGTTATCTAGTCTATAACTTTGACTACTAACTAGTGTTCTCTAGTCTATAACTTTGACTACTAACTAGTGTTCTCTAGTCTACAACCTTGACTACTAACTAGTGTTCTCTAGTCTAGAACCTTGACTACTAACTAGTGTTATCTAGTCTAGAACTTTGACTACTAACTAGTGTTATTTAGTCTATAACTTTGACTACTAATTAGTGTTCTCTAGTCTAGAACCTTGACTACTAACTAGTGTTCTCTAGTCTAGAACCTTGACTACTAACTAGTGTTCTCTAGTATATAACTTTGACTACTAACTAGTGTTATCTACTTTAGAACCTTGACTACTAACTAGTGTTCTCTAGTCTATAACTTTGACTACTAACTAGTGTTATCTAGTTTAGAACCTTGACTACTAACTAGTGTTATCTAGTCTAGAACATTGACTACTAACTAGTGTGATCTAGTCTATAACTTTGACTACTAACTAGTGTTATCTAGTCTATAACCTTGACTACTAACTCATGTTCTCTAGTCTATAACCTTGACTACTAACTAGTGTTCTCTAGTCTATAACTTTGACTACTAACTAGTGTTCTCTAGTCTAGAACCTTGACTACTAACTAGTGTTCTCTAGTCTAGAACATTGACTACTAACTAGTGTTATCTAGTCTATAACTTTGACTACTAACTCGTGTTATCTAGTCTATAACTTTGACTACTAACTAGTGTTCTCTAGTCTACAACCTTGACTACTAACTAGTGTTATTTAGTCTATAACTTTGACTACTAACTAGTGTTCTCTAGTCTAGAACCTTGACTACTAACTAGTGTTCTCTAGTCTACAACCTTGACTACTAACTAGTGTTCTCTAGTCTAGAACCTTGACTACTAACTAGGGTTCTCTAGTCTACAACCTTGACTACTAACTAGTGTTCTCTAGTCTACAACCTTGACTACTAACTAGTGTTATTTAGTCTATAACTTTGACTACTAACTAGTGTTCTCTAGTCTAGAACCTTGACTACTAACTAGTGTTCTCTAGTCTACAACCTTGACTACTAACTAGTGTTCTCTAGTCTAGAACCTTGACTACTAACTAGGGTTCTCTAGTCTACAACCTTGACTACTAACTAGTGTTCTCTAGTCTAGAACCTTGACTACAAACTAGGGTTCTCTAGTCTACAACCTTGACTACTAACTAGTGTTCTCTAGTCTAGAACCTTGACTACAAACTAGTGTTCTCTAGTCTAGAACCTTGACTACTAACTAGGGTTCTCTAGTCTACAACCTTGACTACTAACTAGTGTTCTCTAGTCTAGAACCTTGACTACAAACTAGTGTTCTCTAGTCTAGAACCTTGACTACTAACTAGTGTGTGTGTGTGTGTGTGTGTGTGTTTATTAGTATCTGAATATATCTGATGATGCAGAACAACATTTCTGTAACCTTGAGCTTGTGTCTCCCACTGTGAAGTGGCTCACTATCTAACACACAGAATAAACTCAGTGAGCTGAACCCGTGGAAGGTGTGTGTGTGTGTGTGTGTGTGTGTGTATAAACTCAGCTAGCGTCAGACCTAATTGGTTTAGACTGTAATACCCGTGGTTGCCAGCCATCAAATTGATCTAATTAAGAGATGACACAACCTTCAAAGGTGCAAACAACAACAACATCAACAACAACAACTTTTCCGTTTTTGCTTCTCGTTCTCGGGTGGATTGTTGGTGAGGCCAGCCCATTTACTTTGACTTTATCCATATCTTTCTATTTAGCATGTTGACAGACAGATCCCGTCTACTTGAAACACTTGTTTACTAGTGGAAAACTAGGTTGTCAGTGACTGGATAGCCCTTTGAAAAAGATGATTAGAGGAAAAGTGAAAAAGGTTGAGAGAAGAGATAAAAGCAGTACATGCCCCTCTGACTACGGGTTTATGGGTCGTGGACACACACACACACACACACACACACACATACACACATACACACACACACACACACATACACACACACACATACACACACACACATACACACACACACACACACACACACACACACACATACACACACACACACATACACACACACACATACACACACACACACACACACACACACATACACACACACATACACACACACACACACACACACACACACACACACACACACACACACACACACACACACAGTGGTGGAGAGAACAGATGAGAACTAACTCCATCCAGGGAGCAATCCCAGAGAAACTGTGTTGATCATCACTTTACACTGATATCAGAGAGCATCGTGTTCATCAGGATGATGTGTGTGTGTATGTGTGTGTGTGTGTGTACACACAATATATGTGAGGTATATGTATTTCTGCACTGTTGCAGGAAGAATGTATCTAAAAGCAAAGACTCATCAATTTCCGTTCATGACTAATCAGTTGAAGTTAACCCTTTAGTCAGTGATCAAACCAAAGTGTATTGATCACGCACACATCATGCAGGGTGTAAACTGCACAGTGAAATGCTGACTTGCAATCTCTCTTCAACAGTGCAGTACACATTCATCAACCAACAAGTATACTATAATAAAACGAGTACACACCACACACACACACCCACACACACACACACACACGCACTCACACAGCTAAAGGCTGTGTGTCTGTCAGGTCTGTAATGTCCTGTATATATGCAGGGTTTCATATTTCAATCATTACCATGGTGAGCCTGGTTTAAATTGGTAGTTTAAGAGTTGAAATTGGAAAGTGACTGTCATGTCTGCATGAGGACCCACATTTAAATCCTGTTGGAAAAGGAAAAGGTGCCTGGGCTGGCTCTCTGGCTCTCTGGCTCTGTCCTAAATGGCACCCTATTCCCTTTATAGTACGCTACTGTTGATCAGAGTTTTGATCAGAGCCCATAAGGCTCTGGTCAAAAGTAGTGCACTATAAACGGAATAGGGAACCATTTGGAATGCAGACTTTGAGTTGTTAAGAGTGAAATATCCTACTCCACCCCCCTTCTGAGTATAGGTTAGTCTACTGCAACCGTGAGCTTTCTATCTCATGTATAACAGTAATGATTTCCCTGCTGTGAGCTGTCTGTCTCATGTATAACAGTAATGAGATTCCTGCTGTGAGCTTGTTGTCTCATGTATAACAGTAATGATTTCCCTGCTGTGAGCTGTCTGTCTCATGCATAACAGTAATGATTTCCCTGCTTTGAGCTGTCTGTCTCATGCATAACAGTAATGATTTCCCTGCTTTGAGCTGTCTCTCACTATATGCAGCTTATGCTACTTCTACCACTTTTATCCAAAGGTGCCTAACAGAACAGTGACCCCATAGACACATGTTTACTATGTGATATGGACTGGATGTGATCTCTGTGGGAATTGAACCCACCACCTTGGCATTGCTAGGCTAGTGACACTGCCTGTCACAACTCAACCACACAGGACCAGTATTGGTATTGTAATAAGCATATGCAGTTGTAGTAATACTGTTTTGCAATACGGAAATGAGTATTACAGAAATGATCATTAGAGTGTATAAGAGCAATGGTTTTCCTATGGGGGTCAGAGTAGGGACAAGAGCAGAGCGGAGGAGGAAACATTTCATTATGTTGTCCCCTGAATCAATGATTCATTATTGGTACTATGAGGAACATCTACCATCACATTGTTAAATGTCACACAGCTATTCAGCTGCTATGGTAATGACTGTCTGTGTGCGTCTGTCTGTGTGATGCGTCTGTGTGTGTGCGTCTGTCTGTGTGTGTGCGTCTGTTTGTCTGTGTGCGTCTGTGTGTGTGTACGTGTGTCTGTGTGTGTGTGTTGTGACAGTGCGTGTGTCTGACAGCATATGTGTGTGTGTGTGGTAATGAGGTATTTGTAGTAATGGTTATCTGATCCATAAGTAATGTAAGGATAATAATAATATGCCATTTAGCAGACGCTTTTATCCAAAGCGACTTACAGTCATGCGTGCATACATTTAAAAAATATATTTTTTTTGGTGTATGGGTGGTCCCGGGGATCGAACCCACTACCTTGGCGTTCCAAGCGCCGTGCTCTACCAGCTGAGCTACAGAGGACCACATGATGTACATGGTCATGTTTTAGGAATTCTTAACAGATTGTTTAGTCATTGAGAACTACAGGCTTGCGTCCTAAATGGCACCCTATTCTCTAGATAGTACACTACTTCTGACCAGGGCCCATAGGTTATCTGGTCAAATGTAGCGCACTATATTGGGATGCAGAATGGTTTGTGAAGCTCGTGACAAAAAAATTGCAGTCGTAGCAGGCAATTTGTTCTCATAGGGTCATTGACTGATTTACATGTGGATAATACCTGGCTAGTAGTGGTTCCTGGGACGAGAGCATGTGAAGAAAGTAGAAACAGGAAGAGAGTGAGAAATACTGTAGAGAGAAGGATAGACCAAAGTATTCAATAATGGACAGACAGAGGGAGAGATAGAGGAATGAAGAGATAGAGAAAGAGACAAAGAAACATATTGGGAAAATCCTCTGCATTATCATTAACAGCAGACTCGTACATTTCCTCAGTGAAAACAATTTACTGAGCAAATGTCAAATGGGTTTTTTATCAAATTACCGTACGACAGAGCACTTATTCACCCTGCACACCCTAATTGACATACAAACAAACCAAAACAAAGGCAAAGTCTTCTCATGCTTTGTTTATTTCAAAAAAGCTTTTACTCAATTTGGCATGAGGGACTGCTATAGTTAAAATTGGAGAAAAACACACATTTCTTTCCACAGGGCTGTGGGGTGAGACAGGGATGCAGCTTGAGCACCACCCTCTTCAACATATATAGTATAGCAACGAATTGACGAGAACAGTCTGCAGCACCCGGCCTCACCTTACTAGAATCTGAAGTCAAATGTCTACTGTTTGCTGATGATCTGGTGCTTCTGTCATAAGATTATGTCAGACCTGGGCCCTGACAGTAAATGTCAGTAAGACAAAAATAAAGTTGCCAGGACCACAAATATAAATTCCATCTAGACACCCTTGCCCTAGAGCACACAAAAAAACTATACATACCTTGGCCTAAACATCAGCGCCACAGGTAACATCCACAAAGCTGTGAACGATCTGAGAGACAAGTCAAGAAGGGCCTTCTACACCATCACAAGGAACATCAAATTCGACATACCAATTTGGATCTGGCTAAAAATACTTGAATCAGTTATAGAACCCATTGCCCTTTATGGTTGTGAGGTCTGGGGTCCGCTCACCAA
>NW_028166009.1:30000-45382 GCF_964263955.1 Coregonus lavaretus
AAGGGGAGGTGTGTGTGGGGGAAAGGCTGGAGTTTGTCCGTTTTCTTCTGTAGTTTACACAGACAGACAGACAGACAGACACTAGCTGTTTGATATACTCTGAGGATCTAGAACCCAGTCACCCCATCTTATCTTTGATGGAACATGCAGGGCAGTGCTGTTATGTAGGTGGGAGGTGGACATATGGGGACTGTCTGAAGAGACCTGCCCTGTCCTGTCCTGTCTTACTCTCCTCTGTCCCTCTCCACTCCCTGTCCTGTCCTGTCTTACTCTCCTCTGTCCCTCTTCCTCTCCACTCCCTGTCCTGTCCTGTCTTACTATCCTCTGTCCCTCTCCACTCCCTGTCCTGTCCTGTCTTACTCTCCTCTGTCCCTCTCCACTCACTGTCCTGTCTTACTCTCCTCTGTCCCTCTCCACTCCCTGTCCTGTCCTGTCTTACTCTCCTCTGTCCCTCTCCACTCACTGTCCTGTCTTACTCTCCTCTGTCCCTCTTCCTCTCCACTCCCTGTCCTGTCCTGTCTTACTATCCTCTGTCCCTCTCCACTCCCTGTCCTGTCCTGTCTTACTCTCCTCTGTCCCTCTCCACTCACTGTCCTGTCTTACTCTCCTCTGTCCCTCTCCACTCCCTGCCCTGCCCTGTCTTACTCTCATCTGTCCCTCTCCACTCCCTGTCCTGTCTTACTCTCTTCTGTCCCTCTTCTTCTCCACTCCCTGTCCTGTCCTGTCATACTCTCCTCTGTCCCTCTCCACTCCCTGCCCTGTCCTGATTTACTCTCCTTTGTCCCTCTTCCTCTCCACTCCCTGTCCTGTCCTGTCTTACTCTCCTCTGTCCCTCTCCACTCCCTGCCCTGTCCTGTCTTACTCTCCTCTGTCCCTCTCCACTCCCTGTCCTGTCCTGTCTTACTCTCCTCTGTCCCTCTCCACTCACTGTCCTGTCTTACTCTCCTCTGTCCCTCTCCACTCCCTGTCCTGTCCTGTCTTACTCTCCTCTGTCCCTCTCCACTCACTGTCCTGTCTTACTCTCCTCACTCCCTCTCCACTCCCTGTCCTGTGGCCTGAGACAGGCCTAGGCAGAGGGCCATGTAGGGTAGTGGAGGAGTGCAGTAGGGAGGGCTGTAGTCTTATCACATGGCCTCTCCTCTCTCTGTCCCTAGTCTGGTCTGGGGCTGTAGCAGATTGTAACAAGGCTAGGCAGAGAGACATGTAGTGGAGTGGAGTCATGTTAATGGTGGTGTGTTAGCAGTGTGCCTGTCCTGTCAGTGCATGGATCACTACCCTACCCTATCCTGTCTCTGTCTCTGTCTCTGTCTCTGTCTCTGTCTCTGTCTCTGTCTCTGTCGCTGTCTCTGTCTCTGTCTCTGTCCCTGTCTCTGTCTCTGTCTCTGTCTCTGTCTCTGTCTCTGTCTCTGTCCCTGTCTCTGTCCCTGTATCTGTCTCTGTCTCTGTCTCTGTCTCTGTCTCTGTCTCTGTATCTGTCCCTGTATCTGTCTCTGTCCCTGTCTCTGTCTCTGTCTCTGTCTCTGTCTCTGTCTCTGTCTCTGTCTCTGTCTCTGTCTCTGTCTCTGTCCCTGTCCCTGTCTCTGTCTCTGTCTCTGTCCCTGTCCCTGTCCCTGTCTCTGTCTGTCTCTGTCTCTGTCTCTGTCTCTGTCTCTGTCTCTGTCTCTGTATCTGTCCCTGTCCCTGTCTCTGTCCCTGTCCCTGTCCCTGTCCCTGTCCCTGTCCCTGTCTCTGTCTCTGTCTGTCTCTGTCTCTGTCTCTGTCTCTGTCTCTGTCTCTGTCTCTGTCCCTGTCCCTGTCCCTGTCCCTGTCTCTGTCTCTGTCTCTGTCTCTGTCTCTGTCTCTGTCTCTGTCCCTGTATCTGTCTCTGTCTCTGTCTCTGTCCCTGTCTCTGTCTCTGTCCCTGCATCTCTCCCTATCCCTGGTGTTAGATTAAAGGAGTATAGTTAGTAGTGTTAAACCTGACCTATCTTTGCTGTCTCCCTGACCTGT
This sequence comes from Coregonus lavaretus, assembly GCF_964263955.1. Classification (NCBI taxonomy): domain Eukaryota; kingdom Metazoa; phylum Chordata; class Actinopteri; order Salmoniformes; family Salmonidae; genus Coregonus; species Coregonus lavaretus. The sequence continues at coordinate 31,990 of NW_028166009.1, forward strand.
AGTAAGGTATCCTAGACTAGGCAGAAGGCCATGCAGTGTAGTGGAGTAGGCCATAAGTGTTAACAGGCCTAGGTGGAGGGAGTTTTAAACAGGTCCTGTCCTGTCAGAACATGGATCACTGGCTCTATTCAGATCAGCCAGTAGATCCACCTTTTGTCTGTGTTCAATAGGAAGGCTGCTGCAGCGCAACACACACACACACACACACACACATACACACACATACACACTCACACACACACATACACACAAACACACCCAGATCCAGGTTTTGTCTGTGTTGAATGCGAAGCAGCATGCTGGGTTTTACTTTCAGCAGCCAGGGGAATATGCCGGGCCAGGATAACTGTTGCCATTTGGGCAGGCGGGCTGGCAGGGCGGGCAGGATGCAGTGAGGAGGGCGTGCTGGCGGGGCGGGCAGGATGCAGAGAGGAGGGCGTGCTGGCGGGGCGGGCAGGATGCAGAGGGAGGGCGTGCTGGCAGGGCGGGAATCAGGGATGTGTGTGTTTTCTGGTTTTCAGGGATGTGTGTGTGAGAGAGAGGTTTTGTGTGTGTTTGTGCCTGCGTGTGAATATGAGAGAGAGAGAGAGAGAGAGAGAGAGAGAGAGAGAGAGAGAGAGAGAGAATATGATAGAGAGATAGTATGTTGTCTGCATGTCTTTGTGTCAGGCATTGTTTTTCCTGTGAACACAAGAGAGAGGCACTGTGCAGTGCATGACAAAGAGCCGATGTCTGTGTGTGTGTGTTGTGAGTCAGAACCGTTGTGTCACTTTGACCTGTCTGCTGGTTATTTCTGTTGGGGTAGGAGACAGGTGAGTGGTTGCTATGGTGACCAGAGGGTGCCAGGGATAGTATTGCAGGGAGATCAATCCAGATTCAAGGTGAAATTTAACGTTTGTGTAGATCGCCAGGATGTTGGGAGACTCTGTCCAAACCGTCCACTGGGATTGAACCTGGGTCTATAAAAGTCAAATCAGCTGCTTAGACCACTGCACCATCCACACACAATGGATAAGCCAGTCTTAATTAATGGCTAAACTAAACCGTGGAGTTGTTTTTCTGAACTTGACCAATTAGAATGAATGCATGAATTTAATTAACCCTATCCCAAACCTTTACCCTAACCCTAACCAATCGTAATTAATGCCCGAATTGAACCCTAACCCTAACCAATCGGAATTAATGCATTTCTGTTTTACTTAACAAAGTCGGAATGAATGGCTAAATCAAGGCAAGTCAAAACAGGCCACTAGGGGCAATGCGAGCTAGTAAGTAATATATATCTACATCTTTTTTTGCAACTTCGACATTTGACGTTTGGAGAAACATTGAAAAATATCTAATTCTGCAGTGAGTTTGTAGCGTATTGTGTTCTGATAGTCTTTAGAGCTGTTATTTTCTACTGCCTCCAAGTTCTGTTTCTGGTATGGTACAGTGGGGTTATGTTTAACCTGTCCCTGATCCAGTGGTACAGTGGGGTTATGTTTATTGATGACGTATAAACACGCACTTATGCACACACGTTTGCTCGCATGTGCAAACACAAACACACACACACACACACACACACACACAAACACACACACAGTGACCAGGTAGTTGGTTTAATGTCTATCTGTGGAAACATAACATTGTTTACTGTAAAAAGACTATCATCTCGTCAGCTCATTTCTCTTCCCATAGAGACTCCCTGGCTTTGTCCCAAATGGCACCCTATGCCCTATATAGTGCACTACTTTGGACCAGATCCCTATAGGCCCTGGCCAGAAGCAGTTCACTATATAGGGAGTAGGGTGCCATTTTGGACGCAGCCCCTGAAAACCCTGAGTCTCTCCCAGGCCAGCTGCTGCTGCTGGGTGGCTCTCCAAACCTCTCCACATTACACACACACACACCTACACTACCCCCTCTCCACATTACACACACACACCTACACTACCCCCTCTCCACATCAAACACGCCGACCCATTTCACCATCAGCACTAAATCTCTTTAATTCCATCATCTGTTGCCCATTGAGGCCGGCAATTTTCTCTTTATGCAGCGTTTTAGTGTGTCATTAAGGATCCTGTATGGTCTCTGGTCAGGGCTGTGAACACAGAGCTGTCTGTTATTACTGCTTCTCTCTATACCTTCTGGACCAGGTCCTCTGGGACAGAGCCAGCCATAACAACAGCGTTTAAACAGTTGGAGATAGACACATTATATTACAGTACAGAAAAGAACCTCAGCCCTGCCGGTTAAGCTCTGCTTAGCTGGATTCACATCGGTTTCAGGATGTTTTTTCCTCAAGAGGTTCAGTGTTTCATGGAGCCTGCCTGGAGAGCCATGACAGGCAGATTTGCACTTTTGGGACTATTCTATTGGTTAAATTGTGCCAGGCAAGCTCAGTCAAGCACAGCTGATGCGATTGAAAGAAAACGAAATACTTTTTGAACCCAATTCTGTTCCAGAGTCCCATTCCAGCCCTGCCGAGTTCAGACAAACTCCACTACATACACTATCAGTCAAAAGTTTGGACACACCTACTCATTCAAGGGTTTTTCTTTATTTTTTACTATTTTTTACATTGTAGAATAATAGTGAAGACATCAAAACTATGAAATAACACATATGGAATCATGTAGTAACCATAAAAGTGTTAAACAAATCAAAATATATTTTATATTTGAGATTCTTCAAATAGCCACCTTTTGCCTTGATGACAGCTTTGCACACTCTTGGCATTCTCTCAACCAGCTTCATGAGGTAGTCACCTGGAATGCATTTCAATTAACAGGTGTGCCTTCTTAAAAGTTAATTTGTGGAATTTCTTTCCTTCTTAATGAGTTTGAGCCAATCAGTTGTGTTGTGACAAGGTAGGGGGGTATATTTGGTAAAAGACCAAGTCCATATTATGGCAAGAACAGCTCAAATAAGCAAAGAGAAACAACAGTCCATCATAACTTTACGACATGAAGGTCAGTCAATACAGGAGGTGTCCCAAGTGGCGCAGTGGTCTAAGGCACTGCATCGCAGTGCTAGCTGTGCCACTAGAGATCCTGGTTCAAATCCATGCTCTGTCGTAGCCGGCCGCGACCGGGAGACCCATGGGGCGGTGCACAATTGGCCCAGGGTCGTCCAGGGTAGGGGAGGGAATGGCCGGCAGGGATGTAGCTCAGTTGGTAGAGCATGGCGTTTGCAACGCCAGGGTTGTGGGTTCGATTCCCACGGGGGGCCATTATGAAAAAATATATATAATAATAATAAATGTACTAACTGTAAGTCGCTTTGGTTAAGAGCGTCTGCTAAATGATAAAAATGTAAGAACCATCAAGCAGTCGCAAAAACCATCAAGCGCTATGATGAAACTGGCTCTCATGAGGACCGCCACAGGAATGGAAGACCCAGAGTTACCTCTACTGCAGAGGATAAGTTGATTAGAGTTACCAGCCTTAGAAATTGCAGCCCAAATAAATGCTTCACAGAGTTCAAGTAACAGACACATCTCAACATCAACTGTTCAGAGGGGACTGTGTGAATCAGGCATTCATGGCCAAATTGCTGCAAAGAAACCACTACTAAAGGACACCAATAAGAAGAAGAGACCTGCTTGGGCCAAGAAACAAGCAATGGACATTAGACCAGTGGAAATTGGAGGAGGAGGTGTTATGGTGTTAACCAGCATGGCTACCACAGCATTCTGCAGCGATATGCCATCCCATCTGGTTTGGGACTATCATTTGTTTTTCAACAGGACAATGACCCAACACACCTCCAGGCTGTGTAAGGGCTATTTTACCAAGAAGGAGAGTGATGGAGTGCTGCATCAGATGACCTGTCCTCCACAATCCCCGACCTCAAACAAATTGAGATGGTTTGGGATGAGTCGGACGGCAGAGTGAAGGAAAAGCAGCCAACAAGTGCTAAGCATATGCGGGAACTCCTTCAAGACTGTTGGGAAAGCATTCCAAGTGAAGCTGGTTGAGAGAATGCCAAGAGTGTGCAAAGCTGTCATCAAGGCAAAGGGTGGCTATTTGAAGAATCTCAAAGATGAAATATATTTTGATTTGTTTAACACTTTTTTGGTTACTACACTGGTGCTGTACGTCAGTAAAACATCTAGATAACCACTGACTGAAGCCATATTGAGGAGGAGGCTGAGTAGGAAGTTACGAAGTTGTTTTCATAGATTTCTCCAGCCAGGCTAGATCAGACTGCTCTCTCTGACATAATGTAGAACGTGTGTTTGTGTGTGTGTGTGTGTGTGTGTGTGTGTGTGTGTGTGTGTGTGTGTGTGTGTGTGTGTGTGTGTGTGTGTGTGTGTGTGTGTGTGTGTGGCGTCTCTATGTGAATAGGGTGACCTCTTAATGAGCAGCTGGAGGTAAAGGTTATGAGAGCTGGAGCGTGACTTCATATTGACATAATTACTTCCATCATTTACAGATATTTAATTGATGTTATTTTAGGAGACTTGAAAGAGGTTAGCTGCACAAGGCAATTTATTTAATTCCTTGTTTCCAGATGTATTAAGCAAAACACACGCACACACGCTCTCTCTCTCTCTCTCTCTCTCTCTCTCTCTCTCTCTCTCTCTCTCTCTCTCTCTCTCTCTCTCTCTCTCTCTCTCTCTCTCTCTCTCTCTCTCTCTCTCTCTCTCTCTCTCTCTCTCTCTCTGTCTCTCTCAATTCAATTCAATTTAAGGGCTTTATTGGAATGGAAAACGTATGTTAACATTGCCAAAGCAAGTGAAGTAGATAGTAAACAAAAGTGAAATGAACAATAAATATTAACAGTAAACATTACACTCTCTCTCTCTCTCTCGCTCAGAGCTGAGATGTCACTGTCAGATAGGGTCTATGAGAATGTACTGTTTCGCACAACACCAACACCAACACAAACACAAACACCAACACTCACCATAGCATGAGTCATGTAGACTGCCACTGTTTTCAGTGTAGTGTTGTATCTAGTCTAAGACATTATTATCATTAGAATAATAAGGAAACATAAGGTGTGAATCCTCCAGCTTTATATAAAACCATGATACATAGTTCATATTTCCTGGCTTTGTACTAGAAGAGCAGCAGGACTATGTTGAAATAACACAGTAGTCATATTTATGAAGATAAATACATACATACTTCAATGGAGTGTGATTGACAAAGGTGTTTACCAGTGGGCGCCTGGACATTAAGCCATCTGTTTAGACTGGGATAGACGGGGACATTTCTGTAGTGCAGAACATTGTGCAAAGTGCAAAAAATACCGTAAACCTCATTATAATCTTAACCAGAGATTAGTCAATTGACCAAAACATAAATATTTGACTCTTTATAACGCACATTGTTGCCGAAAAATTAAATGTAATCACCCTGCTAGATTAAAACGAGGTTTATGGTTAATTTAACAATTTGCACGGTGTTCTGCACTATGAAAATGTTTCCCAGAGTGTTATAACTGCTAATATTTATACTGCCATATTTATAGACATGTTTGCTCTGTTATTGTCAACAAACACAACACATGTTCCCATCTGGCTGTATCTGTCCTCCTGTTTGGTTTGACACAGTGAAGGAACACACTGAGTGGTGTTGGGTCCCAGAAAGACTGTTATGGGCCTGCATCCCAAATGGCACCCTATTCCCTACATAGTGCACTACTTTAGACCTATGGTCAAAAGTCCTATGGAAGCTCTGGTCAAAATAGAGTGAATAGAGTTTGGGACGCCGTAAAAAACGTGTTCAAACGAAACAGTGATGATGTCACTGCTACCCATTGTAGCAAACAACAACAGGACACAATGATATGGGATTAGTTTGTGCTAACACGGAGGCGGATCAAGTGTGGTGTTATGATCTGAGGATGTGATTGAGCGGGATTGGGGCCCAGTGCACCTCAGTGATGTCATCAACTAGCTCCCCATCCATTGTTATCTCCTGAGATAATCCTAATCCTGAGATTTCAGACACCTCACATTTATGACAGTAACAGTCAGGAGAGCAGCAGCTTGACTTCTTCTTCTCTCTCTCTCTCTCTCTCTCTCTCTCTCTCTCTCTCTCTCTCTCTCGCTCTCTATCTCTCTCTCTCTCTCTCTCTCACCTTTCTTTATAGTCTCTCTTAGTAATCCCTGGGAGTTGCTAGGTCCAACCAAGTTTATCCCCTCAGACAGCCCACTCAGCCCCACCGCCGCCCCAAAGTGTGGGAGCAGGCTTCTAATCTGCAGTGTGTGTGTGTGTGTGTGTGTGTGTGTGTGTGTGTAGTGGTGGTAACACATGTCGACTTTGTGGTGCCTAGAGAGTAGAGTTAAAGTCCATCCATGGGTTGGATTAACAGGGTTTAAAGGAGGCTATATCCTGACCCCATAGACATACTGTAACAGGCTATATCCTGACCCCATAGACATACTGTAACAGGCTATAGCTTGACCCCATATACATACTGTAACAGCCTAGAGTTCAATCTTGGTTTCATCAGACCAGAGAATCTTGTTTCCCATGGTCTGAGAGTCTTTAGGTGCCTTTTGACAAACTCCAAGCGGGCTGTCATGTGCCTTTTACTGAGGAGTGGCTTCCGTCTGGCCTCTCTACCATAAAGGCCTGATTGGTGGAGTGCTGCAGAGATGGTTGTCCTTCTGGAAGGTTCTCCCATCTCCACAGAGGAACTCTGGAGCTCTGTCAGAGTGACCATCGGGTTCTTAGTCCGATTGCTCAGTTTGGCCTGGTGGCCAGCTCTAGGAAGAGTCTTGGTGGTTCCAAACTTCTTCCATTTAAGAATGATGGAGGCCACTGTGTTCTTGGGGACCTTCAATGTTGCAGAAATTTTTTTGGTACCCTTCCCCAGATTTGTGCATCGACACAATCCTGTCTCGGAGCTCTAAGGACAATTCCTTCGACCTCATGGCTTGGTTTTTGCTCTGACATGCACTGTCAACTGTGGGACCTTATATAGACAGGTGTGTGCCTTTCCAAATCATGTCCAATCAATATAATTTACCACAGGTGGACTCCAATCAAGTTGTAGAAACATCTCAAGGATGATCAATGGAAACAGGATGCACCTGAGCTCAATTTCAAGTCTCATAGCAAAGGGTCTGAATACTTATGTAAATAAGGTATTTCAGTTTTGTATTTGTAATACATTTGCAAACATTTCTAAAAACCTGTTTTCACTGTTATTATGGAGTATTATGTGTAGATTGCGGAGGGGTAAAAAAAAAAAAATCAATTTTAGAATAAGGATGTAACGTAACAAAATGTGGAAAAAGTCAAGAGGTCTGAATACTTTCCAAAGGTACTGTATGTGTAAATGTATTTTGCAATGCTTGGGCACGTAACGTGAGCGGTGTGGTCAGCAGGTAACCTTTGCGCGGGTTGTGCCTTTTCCTTTTCAATCATGATTACATTTTTTGATTGTACTTAGACTCACGTTGGTTGAGCGCCCTCCACTTCTTTACATTATCAATATTTATTTACAGACCGCGCCGCAATGATCCGCAGGTCCCGCAGGCATGCAGCCTCTACTTCAGGTTTCTGACCCCATGCAGTACTGTAACAGGCTTCAGGTTTCTGACCCCATGCAGTACTGTAACAGGCTTCAGGTTTCTGACCCCAGACATACAGTACTGTAACAGGCCCGTGGGCCTTCTTGACATTAGCCACCCCAGTCGGTGGTATAGCTGGTATATAATGTGATTCCTTCCCGTCACATCTTAACACTTCACTGTTTCATTATTCCATCTCTAGAGCCAGTGGAACTCTTCAACCTTTCTCCTCCTCCTCCTCCCTTTGCTTGTGTTGATCATGGCCTTCCTGGAATCCTGTCTCTTCAGATCTGTCTGGGTAGAGGATACAGACACGTAGCCTGGTCCCAGATCTGGTTGTGCTTTTGCCATTGTCATTGTCATTGTCAAGCTAAACATGATATAAAACTTCCATAAGGAGTTGGCGAGAGAGCAGACCTCAGGCTAGAACCTAGCTGCAGCATTCAGGCTAACAGACATGAACACTGTCTCAATAGTCTTTACTAGTTTCCTTGTCTTCAGATCTGTGTCTGTTGTAGAGGATATAGACATGGGTTGTTTCTCAATAGTCTTTACTAGTTTACTTGTCTTCAGATCTGTGTCTGTTGTAGAGGACATATACATGGGTTGTTTCTCAATAGTCTTTACTAATTTCCTTGAGTCCTGTCCTACCTTCCACTCCTCTCCCCACACCTCCTTCTCAAAACGCCAGAGTGAAGGGATCAGATGAATGGGGCCGGTTTCTCCAATTGACTCCTGTCCTACCTTCCTCTGATGTTGTGACGAGACACAGGGAGGATGGAGGAGAGGAGAGGAGAGGAAGAGGATGGAGGAGAGGATGGAGGAGAGGAGAGGATGGAGGAGAGGAGAGGAGTAGGATGGAGGAGAGGAGAGGAGAGGAGAGGAGAGGAGAGGAGAGGAGAGGAGAGGAGAGGAGAGGAGAGGAGAGGAGAGGAGAGGAGAGGAGAGGAGAGGAGAGGAGAGGAGAGGAGAGGAAGAGGATGGAGGAGAGGGAAGACTATCAAGAGACTGGATGGAGTCTAACAGACTGGATGGACTCTAACAGACTGGATGGACTCTAACAGACTGGATGGACTCTAAAAGACTGGATGGACTCTAACAGACTGGATGGACTCTAACAGACTGGATGGACTCGAACAGACTGGATGGACTCTAACAGACTGGATGGACTCTAACAGACTGGATGGACTCTAACAGACTGGATGGACTCTAACAGACTGGATGGACTCTAACAGACTGGATGGACTCGAACAGACTGGATGGACTCTAACAGACTGGATGGACTCTGAGTTAAATAAGGCAACTTCTAACTCTGAGTTTCACCACTGTTTTACCTCTCACAGCCTCCCAACTCTACATAAAACTTTTCCAACACAGAACTAATTTGCAATATTTCCACACATTGGATGAAGTCTGTACGTGCGGAACAGAGTACACATGGCTGGGGAATTGAGAAGTGCAAATCATTCCGTCATGTGGAAAGACTGCAATTAACTGGAGATGTCATCCTTTGTAGAATATAATTGAGTTCAGGAGGAAATGAATGTCTCTAATCCAACCATGCCTCAGACTGACAGAGTGCTGTATATCTGTGGCACCCTAGTCCCTAGTCCCAAATTGCACCCTATATTCCCTATGTAGTGCACTACTTTTGGTCAAAAGTAGTGCACTACATAGAGAATAGGGTGCCATTTAGGAAAACAAAGTCAGTCTGTCAACCAATGTTCACTCATCCTAAAACCTGTCCTGCTAGTTTATGGTGTTAGACTATGATTTTTAGGCAGTATTCCTCATGCAAGCAGGCAGGTGGACGAGCAGGCGGGTAGGTGTTGCGGCTGCCTCACTTCGTTATACTGCATGGGTGCCCACCTGTGTGTGTGTGTGTGTGTGTGTGTGTGTGTGAGAAGCTCACACAGGCTTGAAAAGGATGTGCTGTACTGTACATACGGATAGGTCTGAGCATCCTGACACCTTACAGACCAACTACTGTAATGACACGTTACAGACAATGTCAAGGCGTGCTGTAGGTGCAGTGGCGGAATTAAATGCAGGACGCAGACGGATAATCCAATAGACTTGTATTGAGCCGAAACACGGCAAACGGACAACACTTGCCCGAAGGCGAAATACGCACGAAGGCGAAATGGAAACAAAACAGCGCACGAACAGGTGCGAAAACTCCAGCGCAGTGGAGAGAAGCTCAACCGAGCGAAAACACGTCTGACACAATCAATAATACACAACACCTGACACACACAACGGGAACTAAATAGGACACTAATGACACTAACTGAAAACAGGTGTGACAACACTCAGACCAAAGCAAACGAACATGAAACATACAACGGTGGCAGCTAGTACTCCGGAGACAACGAACGCCGAAGCCTGCCCGAACAAGGGAGAGAGGCAGCCTCGGCCGAAACCGTGACAGTACCCCCCCCTTGACGCGCGGCTCCAGACGTACGCTGACTCCGGCCTCGGGGACGACCCGGAGGCCGCGGAGCCGGGCGCGTCGGGTGCCCACGATGGAATTCCGTCAGGAGAGACGGGTCCAAAATGTCTCCCCTCGGCACCCAGCACCGCTCCTCCGGACCGTACCCCTCCCACTCCACTAGATACTGGAGACCCCCCATCCGACGTCTCGAATCCAAGATGGACCTCACGGAGTACGCCGGTGCCCCCTCGATGTCCAATGGGGGCGGAGGAGTCTCCCTGATCTCACTGTCTTGGAGTGGGCCAGCTACCACCGGCCTGAGAAGGGACACATGGAACGAGGGGTTAATACTTTTATATTCAACAGGTAGCTGTAATTTATAACACACCTCGTTCAACCTTCCCAGGACTTTAAATGGCCCTACAAACCGCCGACCCAGTTTCCGACAGGGCAGGCGGAGGGGCAGGTTCCTGGTAGAGAGCCAGACTCGATCACCAGGTGCGTACACCGGTCCCTCACTGCGGTGGAGATCAGCGCTCGCCTTATGACGTCGGAGGGCCCGCTGCAGATGGACGTGTGCAGCGTTCCATGTCTCCTCCGAGCGCCTCGCCCACTCATCCACCGCAGGAGCCTCGATCTGGCTCTGCTGCCAGGGTGCCAGAACCGGCTGGTAACCTAACACACATTGGAAAGGGGTTAGGTTAGTGGAGGAATGGCGTAGGGAATTCTGGGCCATTTCGGCCCAGGGAACGTACCTTGCCCACTCCTCCGGCCGGTCCTGGCAGTATGTTCTAAGAAACCTGCCCACATCCTGGTTTACACGTTCCACCTGCCCATTACTCTCCGGGTGGTAACCCGAGGTGAGGCTCACCGAGACCCCCAACCGCTCCATAAAGGCCCTCCAGACTCTGGAGGTAAATTGGGGACCCCGATCAGACACAATATCCTCGGGTACCCCGTAGTGCCGGAACACATGGGTGAATAGGGCTTCGGCAGTTTGCAGGGCGGTAGGAAGGCCCGGCATGGGGAGCAAACAACAGGCCTTAGAAAACCGGTCCACAACGACCAGGATAGTGGTATTCCCCTGTGAAGGAGGAAGGTCAGTAAGGAAATCCACCGAGAGGTGGGACCATGGTCGTTGTGGCACGGGCAGGGGTAGTAACTTTACATTTTACATTTACATTTTTACATTTTAGTCATTTAGCAGACGCTCTTATCCAGAGCGACTTACAGTTAGTGAGTGCATACATTATCTTTTTATTTTTCATACTGGCCCCCCGTGGGAAACGAACCCACAACCCTGGCGTTGCAAACACCATGCTCTACCAACTGAGCTACATCCCTGCCGGCCATTCCCTCCCCTACCCTAGACGACGCTGGGCCAATTGTGCGCCGCCCCATGGGTCTCCCGGTCGCGGCCGGCTACGACAGAGCCTGGATTCGAACCAGGATCTCTAGTGGCACAGCTAGCACTTCGATGCAGTGCCTTAGACCACTGCGCCACTCAGGAGGCAACTTACCCCTAGGCAGATGTCTAGGCGCCTTACACTGGGCGCACACCGAGCAGGAGGAAACATAAACCCTCACATCCCTTGCCAACGTGGGCCACCAGTACTTGGCACTAAGACAGTGCACTGTCCGGCCGATACCCGGATGTCCAGAGGAGGGTGACGTGTGAGCCCAATAGATCAATCGATCCCGAACCTCGAGCGGAACGTACTTCCGACCCTCCGGGCACTGTGGTGGACTAGGGTCGGTGCGTAACGCCCGCTCGAGTTCATCATCGACCTCCCACACTACCGGTGCCACCAGACACGCCTCCGGCAGTATGGGAGTGGGCTCCACGGACCTCTCCTCCGTGTCATACCGCCGAGACAGCGCATCTGCCTTACCATTCTGTGACCCAGGGATGTACGTGATCTTAAAAGTAAACCTGGTCAAGAACATATTCCATCTTGCCTGGCGAGGGTTCAGCCTCCTCGCCGCCCGGATGTACTCCAGGTTACGGTGGTCCGTCAAAATGAGGAAAGGGTGTTGAGCCCCCTCAAGCCAGTGCCTCCACACCTTTAGAGCCTGTACCACGGCTAACAGCTCCCTGTCCCCTACGTCATAGTTCCGCTCCGCCGGACTGAGCTTCTTAGAATAAAAAGCACAGGGGCGGAGTTTAGGTGGCGCGCCAGACCGTTGTGAAAGCACGGCTCCTAGACCGGCCTCTGACGCGTCCACCTCTACCTGGAACGGCAAAGAGGGATCCGGATGCGCCAGCACCGGGGCCGAGGTAAACAGGTCCTTCAGCCTCCCAAACGCCCTGTCCGCCTCGGCCGACCACTGCAGACGCACCGGACCCCCCTTCAACAGAGACGTGATGGGAGCTGCCACCTGTCCAAAACCCCGGATAAACCTCCGGTAGTAATTCGCAAACCCCAAAAACTGCTGCACCTCCTTCACAGTGGTTGGTGTTTGCCAATTACGCATGGCCGACACCCGGTCTACCTCCATCTTCACCCCTGACGCAGACAACTGATACCCCAAAAAGGAGACCGACTCCTGGAAAAACAGACACTTCTCTGCCTTCATATACAGGTCGTGCTCCACCAGCCTCCGCAACACTCTACGCACCAGGGCCACATGCTCGACACGGGTAGGCGAGTACACGAGAATGTCATCAATGTACACAACCACCCCCTGCCCCTGCATGTCCCTGAAGATCTCATCCACGAATGATTGGAAAACTGACGGAGCGTTCATCAACCCGTATGGCATGACCAGATACTCGTAATGGCCCGAGGTGGTACTAAAGGCTGTCTTCCATTCATCGCCCTCCCTGATGCGCACCAAGTTGTACGCGCTCCTGAGATCTAATTTAGTGAAGAAACGCGCCCCATGCAACGACTCAGTCATGGTCGCAATCAGCGGGAGTGGATAACTGTACTTCACCGTAATCTGATTGAGACCACGGTAATCGATGCACGGGCGCAAACCACTATCCTTTTTCTTCACAAAAAAGAAACTTGAGGACGCAGGGGAAGTGGAAGGCCGTATGTATCCTTGTCTCAGAGATTAGTCTATGTAAGTCTCCATAGCTTTCTTCTCCTCTTGAGACAGAGGATACACATGGCTCCGTGGGAGCGCAGCTCCTGCCTGGAGGTCTATCGCACAATCTCCCTGCCTATGGGGCGGCAACTGCGTCGCCCTCGCCTTACTAAACGCAATAGCCAAATCCCCATATTCAGGGGGAACGTGCAATGCGGGCACCTGGTTTGGACTCTCCACCGAGGTAGCCCCTACGGAAACGCCCACACATCTACCCACACACTGAGCAGACCACTCCATCAGAGCCCTCTCCTGCCACGAAATGGATGGGTTATGGGTACTCAACCAGGGCATGCCCAGCACCACCGGATACGCAGGAGAGTCAATCAGGAATAGCTGAATCA
>NW_028166008.1:0-28065 GCF_964263955.1 Coregonus lavaretus
ACTCCCAATCGGAGGTAACGAGTGTCAGCTGTCGGCTCGTTATCTCTGATTGGGAGCCATATTTAAACTGTGTGGTTTCTCCTTGGTTTGTGGGTTTTTGTTCCTTTTCAGTCAGTGTTACTGTTGGACTTCATTGAGTCGTCTTTTGTTTTGGTTACGTTATTTAAATAAAGTCATGTTTCTTGGACACGCTGCGCTTTGGTCCGCTTCCTCTATTAACGACGACCGTGACAGAAAAACCCACCATAAAAGGACCAAGCGGCGTGTCAAGCGGCAACAGGATCCACCTACACAGGATTTATATCCACCCATAAAGGATTCATGGACATGGGAGGAGATTCTGGATGGTAAGGGGCCTTGGGCACAACCGGGAGAATATCGCCGTCCTCGTGAAGAGCTGGAGGCAGCTAAAGCCGAGAGGCGGCGATATGAGGAGGCAGCACGGAGGCAAGACTGGAAGCCTGTGGGTACTACCCAAGAATTTCTTGGGGGGGGGCTAAGAGGGAGTATGGCGAAGTCAGGTAGGAGACCTGCGCCTACTCCCTGGACTGACCGTGGAGAGCGAGAGTACGGGCAGACACCGTGTTACGCAGTTGAGCGCATGGTGTCTCCTGTACGCAGGCATAGCCCGGTTCGGTACAGTCCAGCTCCACGTATCGGCCGGGCTAGATTGAGTGTTGAGCCGGATGTCATGAAGCCGGTCCCACGCAGCTGGTCACCAGTGCGTCTCCTCGGGCCGGCGTACATGGCACCAGCCTTGCGCATGGTGTTCCCGGTTCGCCCACATAGGCCGGTGCGGGTTATTACACCTCCCCGTACTGGTCGGGCGACGGGGAGCATCAACCCAGGGAAGGTTGGGCAGGCTCAGTGCTCAAGGGAGCCAGTACGCCTGCACGGTCCGGTATTTCCGGTACCACCTCCTCGCTCCAGCCCAGTACCACCAGTACCTACACCACGCACCAGGTTTCCAGTGCGTCTTCAGAGCCCTGTGTCTCCTCCACGCACTGGCTCTATGGTGCGTGTCTCCAGCCTTTTACCACCAGTGCAGACACCACGCACCAAGCCTCCTGTGTGTCCCCAGAGTCCTGTGCGTCCTGTTGTTGCTCTCCGCACTAGCCCTGAGATGCGTGTCCTCAGCCCGGTACCTCCAGTTCCGGCACCACGCATCAGGCCTACGGTGCGTCCCCAGGGCCAAGCATGCCCTGTTGCTGCTTCCCGCACTAGCCCTGAGATGCGTGTCCTCAGCCCGGTACCTCCAGTTCCGGCACCACGCATCAGGCCTACGGTGCGTCCCCAGGGTCCAGCATGCCCTGTTGCTTCTCCCCGCACTAGCCCTGAGATGCGTGTCCTCAGCCCGGTACCTCCTGTTCCGGCACCACGCACCAGGCCTACGATGCGCCTCAGACGGCCAGAGTCTGCCGTCTGCCCAACGGGGCCTGAACTGTCCGTCTGCCCAACGCCGTCTGAACTGCCCGTCTGCCCAACGCCGTCTGAACTGTCCGTCTGCCAAGCGCCGCAGGAACTGCCCGTCTGTACTGAGCCTGCAAAGCCGCCCGTCTGCCATGAGCCTTCAGAGCCGTCCGCCAGACCGGAGCCGCTAGAGCTCTCCGCCAGACAGGAGCAGCCAGAGCCTTCCGCCAGACAGGATCAGCCAGAGCCTTCCGCCAGACAGGATCAGCCAGAGCCTTCCGCCAGACAGGATCAGCCAGAGCCTTCCGCCAGACAGGATCAGCCAGAGCCTTCCGCCAGACAGGATCAGCCAGAGCCTTCCGCCAGACAGGATCAGCCAGAGCCTTCCGCCAGCCAGGATCCGCCAGAGCCGTCCAGCCAGGATCCGCCAAAGCCAGCCAGCCAGGATCCGCCATTCAGTCCGGTGCTGCCCCTTAGTCAGGTACTGTCCCTTAGTCCGGTGCTGCCCCTTAGTCCGGTGCTGCCCCTTAGTCCGGTGCCGCCCCTTAATCCAGTGGGGTTTAATTGGGGGTGGTCAGGTGGAAGGGGCTACGGAAGCGGATAGTGACTAAGGTGGGGTGGGGACCACGACCTGGGCCAGAGCCGCCACCATGGACAGACGCCCACCCAGACCCTCCCCTAGACTGTATGCTGGTGCGCCCGGAGTTCGCACCTTTAGGGGGGGTACTGTGACACTCTGGCTCCATGGACTTTGATTATTGAGCCAGGGTTGTTCATTTTCATTGTTTGGGTGTATTTCTATGTTGGGTATTCTAGTTGTTCATTTCTATGTTTGGTGATTGTTCTTGATTAGTCATATGACTCCCAATCGGAGGTAACGAGTGTCAGCTGTCGGCTCGTTATCTCTGATTGGGAGCCATATTTAAACTGTGTGGTTTCTCCTTGGTTTGTGGGTTTTTGTTCCTTTTCAGTCAGTGTTACTGTTGGACTTCATTGAGTCGTCTTTTGTTTTGGTTACGTTATTTAAATAAAGTCATGTTTCTTGGACACGCTGCGCTTTGGTCCGCTTCCTCTATTAACGACGACCGTGACAGAGAGGAAGCGAGAGAGAGAAGAAGACAGAGAGAGGAAGAGAGGAAGAGTGGGAGAGGAAGAGAGGGAGGAAGAGTGAGAGGAAGAGTGTGTGTGTGTGAGAGAGAGAGAGAGAGAGAGAGAGAGAGTAAATGAGGAATTGGATGTTTATCCATTTCACATGCTTTGGCAATGTAAACATATGTTTCCCATACCAATATAGCCCCTTAAATATAATTGAATTGAATTGAGAGAGAGGAAGAGTGGGAGAGGAAGCGAGAGAGAGAAGAAGAGAGAGAGAGACGAAGACAGAGAGAGGAAGAGAGGGAGAGGAAGAGAGAGAGAGGAAGAGTGAGAGGAAGAGTGAGTGGAAGAGTGTGTAAGAGAGAGAGAGAGAGAGAGAGCGAGAGAGAGAGCGAGAGAGAGAGAGAGAGAGAGAGAGAGAGAGAGAGAGTAAACGAGGAATTGAATGTTTATCCATTTCACTTGCTTTGGCAATGTAAACATATGTTTCCCATACCAATAAAGCCCCTTAAATATAATTGAATTGAATTGAGAGAGCGGAAGAGTGGGAGAGGAAGAGAGAGAGAGGAAGAGGGAGAGAGAGAGAGAGAGAGAGAGAGAGAGAGAGAGAGAGAGAGAGAGAGAGGGGAAGAGTGGACGAGGAGGAGGAGGAGGATGTTTATCCATTTTGCTTGCTTTGGCAATGTACACATATGTTTCCCATACCAATAAAGCCCTTTAAATTGAATGAAATGTAATTGATAGAGAGGAAGTTTGGGAGAGGAAGAGAGAAAGGAAGAGAGAGAGAGAGAAGAAGAGAGTGAGAGAGGAAGAGAGAGAGAGGAAGAGTGGACGAGGAAGAGGTGGTTTATCCATTTCACTTGCTTTGCAATGTAAACATATGTTTCCCATACCAATAAAACCCCTTAAATATAATTGAATTGAATTGAGAGAGAGGAAGAGTGGGAGAGGAAGTGGGAGAGGAAGCGAGAGAGAGAAGAAGACAGAGAGAGGAAGAGAGAGAGAGGAAGAGTGGGAGAGGAAGAGAGGGAGGAAGAGTGAGAAAAAGAGTGAGAGGAAGAGTGTGTGTGTGAGAGAGAGAGAGAGAGAGAGAGAGAGAGAGAGAGAGAGAGAGAGAGAGAGAGAAAGGAAGAGGAAGAGGAAGAGGTAGAGAGAGAGAGAGAGAGAGAGAGAGAGAGAGAGAGAGAGAGAGAGAGAGGAAGAGTGGACGAGGAAGAGGATGTTTATCCATTTCACTTGCTTTGGCAATGTAAACATATGTTTCCCATACCAATAAATCCCTTAAATATAATTGAATTGAATTGAGAGAGAGGAAGAGTGGGAGAGGAAGCGAGAGAGAGAAGAAGACAGAGAGAGGAAGAGAGAGAGAGGAAGAGTGGGAGAGGAAGAGAGGGAGGAAGAGTGAGAGGAAGAGTGAGAGGAAGAGTGTGGTGTGTGAGAGATAGAG
The DNA here is from genome assembly GCF_964263955.1 of Coregonus lavaretus. Classification (NCBI taxonomy): domain Eukaryota; kingdom Metazoa; phylum Chordata; class Actinopteri; order Salmoniformes; family Salmonidae; genus Coregonus; species Coregonus lavaretus. The sequence continues at coordinate 3,953 of NW_028166008.1, forward strand.
AGAGAGAGAGAGAGAGAGAGAGAGAGAGAGAGAGAGAGAGAGAGGAGAGAGAGAGAGAGAGGAAGAGAGGGAGGAAGAGTGAGAGGAAGAGTGAGAGGAAGAGTGTGTGTGTGAGAGAGAGAGAGAGAGAGAGAGAGAGAGAGAAGAGAGAGAGAGAGAGAGAGAGAGAGAGAGAGAGAGTAAATGAGGAATTGGATGTTTATCCATTTCACTTGCTTTGGCCATGTAAACATATGTTTCCCATACCAATATAGCCCCTTAAATATAATTGAATTGAATTGAGAGAGAGGAAGAGTGGGAGAGGAAGCGAGAGAGAGAAGAAGAGAGAGAGAGAAGAAGACAGAGAGAGGAAGAGAGGGAGAGGAAGAGAGAGAGAGGAAGAGTGAGAGGAAGAGTGAGAGGAAGAGTGTGTAGAGAGAGAGAGAGAGAGAGAGAGAGAGAGAGAGAGAGAGAGAGACGAGAGAGAGAGAGAGAGAGAGAGAGAGAGTAAACGAGGAATTGGATGATTATCCATTTCACTTGCTTTGGCAATGTAAACATATGTTTCCCATACCAATAAAGCCCCTTAAATATAATTGAATTGAATTGAGAGAGCGGAAGAGTGGGAGAGGAAGAGAGAGAGAGGAAGAGAGAGAGAGATAGAGAGAGAGAGAGAGAGAGAGAGAGAAGAGAGAGAGAGAGAGAGAGAGAGAGAGGAAGAGTGGACGAGGAGGAGGAGGAGGATGTTTATCCATTTCGCTTGCTTTGGCAATGTACACATATGTTTCCCATACCAATAAAGCCCCTTAAATTGAATGGAATTTAATTGATAGAGAGTAAGTTTGGGAGAGGAAGAGAGAGAGGAAGAGAGAGAGAGAGAAGAAGACAGAGAGAAGAAGAGAGAGAGAGGAAGAGTGGGAGAGGAAGAGAGGGAGGAAGAGTGAGAGAGAGAGAGAGAGAGAGAGAGAGAGAGAGAGAGAGAGAGAGAGAGAGAGAGAGAGAGAGAGAGAGAGAGGAAGGAAGAGTGGGAGAGGAAGAGAGGGAGGAAGAGGTGAGAGGAAGAGTGAGAGGAAGAGTGTGTGTGTGTGAGAGAGAGAGAGAGAGAGAGAGAGAGAGAGAGAGAGAGGAAGAGTGGGCGAGGAAGAGGATGTTTATCCATTTCACTTGCTTTGGCAGTGTACACATATGTTTCCCATACCAATAAAGCCCCTTAAATTGAATGGAATTTAATTGATAGAGAGTAAGTTTGGGAGAGGAAGTGAGAGAGGAAGAGAGAGAGAGAGAAGAAGAGAGAGAGAGAGGACGAGAGAGAGAGGAAGAGTGGACGAGGAAGAGGATGTTTATCCATTTCACTTGCTTTGGCAATGTAAACATATGTTTCCCATACCAATAAAGCCCCTTAAATATAATTGAATTGAATTGAGAGAGAGGAAGAGTGGGAGAGGAAGCGAGAGAGAGAAGAAGAGAGAGAGAGGAAGAGAGAGAGAGAGGAAGAGAGAGAGGGTCACATGTGATAGGCCGAGGGTCATGGTAAGATGAGCACAAGAACTCCACCATCCTCACACTACATCCACCCAAGTGGCATGACACAAATACTATCTTAAATGATAAACAAATCACATTTGCATAATAAGAGTTTAATTGAAAAATCATATTTTAATAGTTCTTGTTGGATTGTGAGTGTTTATCTCATTTTGAAGGTAAAGAAAAAACAGTTATGAAATCTGTTTACGTTGCATGTTGGAATTTCCAAGGCTTGAAGTCCTCTGCTTTTGGGCTAAAGAGCAGAAACCCAGACTTCCTTAAAGAAATTGATGATGTTGATATTGTAGTACTACAGGAAACATGGTGCAGAGGTGATGTTTCCACTGGCTGTCCACTAGGTTATAGGGAGATAATCGTACCATCCACCAAATTAAAAGGAATCACACAGGGCAGAGACTCAGGGGGAATGCTAATATGGTATACATCTGATCTAACTAATTCAATCGAATTGATCAAAACAGGAGAATTCTTTATCTGGCTAAAAATCAACAAGGAGGCTATCTTAACAGATAACAACGTCTTCCTCTGTGCCACATATATTCCCCCCTCAGAGTCACCCTACTTCAATTAAGAGAGTTTCTCCATTCTAGAGGGGGAGTTTAGTCACTTTCAGGCCCAAGGCAATGTGCTGGTCTGTGGAGACCTGAATGCTAGAACAGCAGAAGAACTTGACACTATTAACAGTCATGGGGATAAACACCTACCGGGAAGCAACAACCTTTCCCTCCCCACATACCCCCCCAGAAACAACTATGACAAAGTGAAAAACAAAAATGGAGTACAGCTCCTGAAGCTCTGTCGAACACTGGGTCTGTACATAGTCAATGGTAGGCTAAGAGGGGACTCTTTTGGTAGGTACACCTACAGCTCATCCCTTGGCAGCAGTACTGTAGACTACTTCATCACAGACCTTAACCCAGAGTCTCTCAGAGCCTTCACAGTCAGCCCACTAACACCTCTCTCAGACCACAGTAAAATCACAGTGTATCTGAGAAGAGCAGAACCCAACCATGAAGCATCACGGCCCAATAAATTACATGGTACTAAACAGACCTATAGATGGAGTGCAAACAGTACAGAAATCTACCAAAAAGCAATTAGTAGCCAAAAAATACAATCTCTCCTGGACAACTTTTTAGCATTAATATTCTCCTACACCAATGAAAGTGTAAATTTGGCCGTTTGGAACATAAACTTTATATTTGACAAATTAGCCTCCTTGCCTAATCTTAAGAAACATAAGAGCAAACCAAAAAGAATAGATAACGAAAAATGGTTTGATAATGATCGCAAAAATCTAAGAAAGTCATTGAGAAATATATCTAATCATAAACACAGAGACCCAGACAACAAATATGGGGAAACACTGAAGCAATACAAACACACCCTAAGAACAAAAAAAGAACAGCACATTAGAAATCAGCTGGATGTGATTGAGGAATCCATAGAATCAAACCACTTCTGGGAGAATTTGAAAAAATTAAACAAACCTCATCATGAGGAATTGGCTATCCAAAATGGGGATATGTGGAGAAAATACTTTGCAAACCTCTACAGCAATATAACAAAGAGCCCAGAACAACAAGATATACAAGAAAAATTACAAATCCTTGAATCATCAGTCAAAGACTATCAGAATCCTGTGGATACCCCAATTACAGAACAAGAATTATTGGAAAAACTTTGTACTCTCCAACCCAAAAAGGCCTGTGGTGCTGATGGTATTTTAAATGAAATGATCGAATATACAGACCACAAATTCAAATTGGCTATACTCAAACTCTTCAACATTATCCTAACTGCAGGTATTTTCCCCGATATTTGGAACCAAGGATTCACACCAATTTATAAAAATGGAGACAAATTTGACCCAAATAATTACGGAGGAATTTGCGTTAACATTAACTTGGGGAAAATTCTCTGCAGTATCATAAACAGCAGACTACATCATTTCCTTGATGAACACAACGTCCTAAGCAGAAGCCAGATTGGATTTGTAAAACATTATTGTACAACAGACCACATTTACACCCTCTAGACTCTAATTGACAAACAAGTAAATCAAAACAAAGGCAAAATCTATTCGTGTTTTGTAGACTTCAAGAAAGCATTTGATTCAATTTGGCACGAATGTCTTTTTTACAAACTAATAGAAAGTGGTATTGGAGGGAAAACATATGATGTTATTAAATCAATATACACTAAAAACAAATGTGCGATTAAAATCGGCAACAAGCAAACAGACTTATTCTCTCAGGGACGTGGAGTGAAACAGGGCTGCCCAATATGTCCAACACTATTTAACATCTACATTAATGAATTGGCAAAAACATTAGAAGAATCGGCAGCACCTGGTCTCATCCTACACAACACTGAAATCAAGTGTCTGCTGTACGCAGATGACCTGGTGCTACTGTCTCCCACTAAGGAGGGGTTACAGCAGCATCTAGATCATCTGCACAGATTCTGTCAGACCTGGGCCCTGACCGTTAATCAAAAAAAACGAATATAATGTATTTCCAAAAAAGGTCCGGAAATCAGGATGACAAATATAAATTCAATTTGGACACAGTTCTATTAGAACACACCAAAAATTACACATATCTAGGACTAAATATCAGCAACACAGGTAGCTTTCACATGGCTGTGAATGAGCTGAGAGACAAAGCAAGAAGAGCATTCTATGCCATTAAAGGGAATATTAAAATCGAAATTCCAATTAGAATCTGGCTCAAAATGTTCCAATCAGTTATAGAACCAATTGCTCTATATGGCAGCGAAGTATGGGGTCCGCTCTCTAATACTGAATTTACCAAATGGGACAAACATCCAATCGAAATACTGCATGCAGAGTTTTGCAAGACTGTATTGCAAGTGCAAAGAAAAACTCCAAATAACGCATGTAGAGCAGAATTGGGCCAATACCCCCTCCTTATTCGAATAGAAAAATCAAATTTTACAAAATCAAATTTTACAACCATCTAAAAACAAGTGACCCCAAAACATTCCATCACACAGCTCAACTATGTCAAGAGATGAAACAAGAGAAGAGTCCCCTCAGCCAGCTGGTTCTGAGGCTCAGTTCACTAACCAAAACCAACCTTATAGAGCCTCAGGACAGCACTCAGAAAATCTGGCTCAACCAAATCATCACAAAGCAAAAATAAAAATATATCACCTATTGTAAAGACACCCCAAAAAATCAAAGTAAACTTCAGTGCTATTTGGCTCTAAACAGACAGTACATGGTGGCAGACTATCTGACCACTGTGACTGATAGAAAACTGAGGAAAACAATGACTAGGTACAGACTCAGTGAGCACAGTCTGGCTATAGAGACAGGTCGTCACAGACAAACCTGGCTGCCCAGAGAGGACAGGCTGTGCTCACTCTGCCTCCGGGGAGAGGTAGAGACAGAGCTGCATTTCCTACTACACTGTGAAGAATACTCAGACCTAAGAGAATCTTTCTTCCCCAAAATTGTCACTCAGTACAAAGAATTTGAAACTATAGAAGAAGAAGAAAAAATCCAATATTTATTTGGTGAAAAGCCAAAATGTGCAATTTTGGCAGCCAAATATGTGTCCTCCTGCCACAACCTGAGGGACAGCCAGTGAAAAGTGTAATTTAATGTCAATAATAATTCCTGTTTTGTTTTGGCTTTCATACCATGTAATGTGTCTTCTCAGTCGTGTTGAGATTGGTCGACTACTATTGCTTTAATGTATTGTTAACCATCATTAAGTTTGCCGACGACACAACAGTGGTAGGCCTGATCACCGACAACGATGAGACAGCCTATAGGGAGGAGGTCAGAGATCTGGCCGTGTGGTGCCAGGACAACAACCTCTCCCTCAACGTGACCAAGACAAAGGAGATGATTGTGGACTACAGGAAAAAAAAGAGGACTGAGCACGCCCCCATTCTCATCGACGGGGCTGTAGTGGAACAGGTTGAGAGCTTCAAGTTCCTAGGTGTCCACATCACCAACGAACTATCATGGTCCAAACACACCAAGGCAGTCGTGAAGAGGGCACGACAAAGCCTATTCCCCCTCAGGAGACTAAAAAGATTTGGCATGGGCCCTCAGATCCTCAAAAAATTCTACAGCTGCACCATCGAGAGCATCCTGACTGGTTGCATCACCGCCTGGTATGGCAACTGCTTGGCCTCTGACCGCAAGGCACTACAGAGGGTAGTGCGTACGGCCCAGTACATCACTGGGGCAAAGCTTCCTGCCATCCAGGACCTCTATACCAGGCGGTGTCAGAGGAAGGCCCTCAAAATTGTCAAAGACTCCAGCCACCCTAGTCATAGACTGTTCTCTCTGCTACCGCACGGCAAGCGGTACCGGAGTGCCAAGTCTAGGTCCAAAAGACTTCTCAACAGCTTCTACCCCCAAGCCATAAGACTCCTGAACAGCTAATCATGGCTACCCGGACTATTTGCACTGCCCCCCCACACCATCCTTTTTACTCTGCTGCTACTCTGTTAAGTATTTATGCATAGTCACTTTAACTCTACCCACATGTACATATTACCTCAACTACCTCAACTAGCCGGTGCCCCCACATATTGACTCTGCAACGGTACCCCCCTGTATATATAGCCTCCCTACTGTCACTTTATTTTACTTCTGCTCTTTTTTTTTTCTTTTTTTTTTTCTTTTTTTTTCTCAACACTTTTTTTGTTGTTGTTTTATTCTTACTTTTTTGTTTAAAATAAATGCACTGTTGGTTAAGGGCTGTAAGTAAGCATTTCACTGTAATGTCTGCACCTGTTGTATTCGGCGCATGTGACCAATAAAATTTGATTTGATTTGATTTGATTTGATTCTTATTAATGTTGTTGTTGTAGTTGCTGTTAATGGTAATCCCATTTCCACTACTACTATTATTATTATTGCTGTTGGTCCCACCATTTTTGTTATATCTATACTTTGACAATGTAAGTAATTTTACTTGCCAAGTCAATAAAATTAAAAAATGTTTATCCATTTCACTTGCTTTGGCAATGTAAACATATGTTTCCCATACCAATAAAACCCCTTAAATATAATTGAATTGAATTGAGAGAGCGGAAGAGTGTGAGACGAAGAGGATGTTTATCCATTTCACTTGCTTTGGCAAGTAATATATACAATAAAGCCCCTTAAATATAATTGAATTGAATTAAGAGAGAGGAAGAGTGGGAGAGGAAGCGAGAGAGAGGAAGAGAGAGAGAGGAAGAGGAAGAGAGGACGAGTGGGAGAGGAAGAGTGGGAGAGGAAGAGAGAGAGAGGAAGAGAGAGAGGGAGAGGAAGAGGAAGAGAGAGAGAGAGAGAGAGAGAGAGAGAGAGAGAGAGACAGAGAGAGAGAGAGAGAGAGAGAGAGGAAGAGAGAGAGAGGAAGAGAGAGAGAGAGAGAGAGAGAGAGAGAGAGAGAGAGAGCGAGAGAGAGAGAGAGAGAGAGAGAGAGAGAGAGAGGAAGAGTAAATGATGAAGAGGATGTTTATCCATTTCACTTGCTTTGGCAATGTAAACATATGTTTCCCATACCAATAAAGCCCCTTAAATTGAATTGAATTGAATCGATAGAGAGGAAGAGAGAGAGAGGAAGAGTGGACGAGGAAGAGGAAGAGGAAGAGGATGTTTATCCATTTCACTTGCTTTGGCAGTGTAAAAATATGTTTCCCATACAAATAAAGCCCCTTAAATATAATTGAATTGAATTAAGAGAGAGGAAGAGTGGGAGAGGAAGCGAGAGAGAGAAGAAGAGAGAGAGAGGAAGAGAGCGAGAGAGAGGAAGAGTGGGAGAGGAAGAGAGAGAGAGAGGAAGAGAGGGAGGAAAAGGAAAAACTAAAGAATGATCAACATACTTTGTTTGGAAAGGGAGAGAGGGAGTGAGTAATGGAGAGAAGGGAGAGGGGGAAGAAGCATACAATATAAAAGCTATTAGAGAAGAGGAAAAGCAAGGAGTAATGGAGCAACAAAGAGTGGTGTGTGACAGATGGCTGACCTTATCTGTTTGCTTCTAGTTAAAAACGACAACAAAATATCTTCAAACTACTCCACAACTCAGCAGTAACGCTATTTATTCATAATTGAATGAGCAAATGTTTTAGACGCGTAATCACACAGCGTGATGTTTCCCAAACAAACAAACATTGTTTCTCTACCAGCACACACACCGCTTTAGTTGACTTAAAACCAAAAGATAACTCAAAATTTGTAAGATGATGAATATGGTCTTGTTTCTCCCGTGGTTTTTCAAAAGCAGTCACAGTGGTGTTCATTGATGTCTGTGACTTGGATTTTCACCTTCTTTTCTGCCAATAAATACAAATGGCCAGTGACACGGTGTTGGGAGCTGGCTGAATGCCTTGCTGTGGCCAGTTTTCCTCCTCTCTGTGAAAGCAATGGTTTCTGGCTTATTATGCTACTCAATGACACACGGCATTTAGCCTCTGTCTGAAGATGAACGTGACGTTGACCTCAATGATGTTTTTTGTTTCTGTCAGCACAATGCTGACATGTTGTTGACGAGACGATCTAAGAATGCACAGAGCACTTTACTTATTAGGCAACATTGGCTTGCTCTACCTTTGTGCTGCTGCTAAAGTGGATCACTAGAAGGCCTACACTATATATGTGTACTGATGGCTGTATTGATGACTTGAACTAGCTCACTGTATTCACTAGAACTGTATGTCATTCTGATCCATGTGGATTTTATATGTGGTCCTCTGTAGCTCAGCTGGTAGAGCACGGCGCTTGAAACGCCAAGGTAGTGGGTTCGATCCCCGGGACCACCCATACACAAAAATATATGAACGCATGACTGTAAGTCGCTTTGGATAAAAGCGTCTGCTAAATGGCATATTATATATGTTCAATGTTGTTTCTTACGCTGATAAACCAAAAGCCTGTGGTGCTTGTGTGCGAGTTGTGTTTGTGTGTGCGAGTTGTGTGCGTGTGTGTTTGCGTGTGTATATGTTTACTTTTATATGTCTGTCATAAATGCAAATAATATCCAAATAAGTGCGTGTGAGAAAAGAGCTGTAAGTATGTATGCAAATAATTTAACGTCTACCCTATCTTTGCTTGCTCGTCTGCATGCTAGCTTACAAGCATGCGTGTGCGATTATGTGTGTGCCTGCTCATCCAACCCGAACAAACAAATCAAACTGACGTCTCGCCGCACAGGGGAAATAGATGGCGTTTTCACAATGAAATGTCCCAGCAGTACCTGTCCCAGAGTACCCAGAATGCAGCAAATAACCTTTGACTCTGGTAGAGGAGTCCACAGCTTGCAGCTGTCATCGTCACCGCACCTCCTTCCCTGAAGTGAGAGACGAGTGCTTAGACAGCAGTAGCACCGGCTGAGACGGTCTCTCTCTCTCTCGCGCTCTCTCGCTCTCTCGCTCTCTCGCTCTCTCAATTCAATTTCAATTTAAGGGCTTTATTGGCATGGGAAACGTGTGTTAACATTGGTCCTCTGTAGCTCAATTGGTAGAGCATGGCGCTTGTAACGCCAGGGTAGTGGGTTCAATCCCCGGGACCACCCATACACAAAAAATGTATGCACGCATGACTGTAAGTCGCTTTGGATAAAAGCGTCTGCTAAATGCCATATTATTATTATAACATTGCCAACATTGCCAACTCTCTCTAACTCTCTTTTCTCTCTCTCTCTCTCGCTCTCTTTCTCTCTATCTCTCTTTTCTCTCTCTCTCTTTCTCTCTCTCTTTCTCTCTCTCTCTTGCTCTCTCTCTATCTCTCTCTCTTTTCTCTCTCTCTCTCTCTCTCTCTGCCGTCGGAGTGCATGCTGGGAGTGAGTCGGGAGCAGGAGCGATTGTGAGAGCGACTGGAATTATTTAACTCTATTGGGTTTCGGTGTGTATATATACATATATTGATTAGTTTAGTTGTTTTAAGGTTATCTTGTCTCACTATCACTAAGCACGTATAGGGGTGGTGGGATCGTTGAGGTTGTTTTTCTCGAGGGCGCAACAAGCGGGTGGGGCTGGTTGCAATGGTCACTCACGGAGGTTTGGAGTTGGAAAAACGTAGTCGGCGGCATGGACTAAAGATTCCTGCTGCGGCCGGGTGTTCAGTGGAAGAATGTAGCTTAGCAGTGGGTGCTATCATTGGGTATGATAGCATCAAATCAGCCTCAAACATGAATAGCACTGTAGTGATATTCTTAGATTCCATTGAAAATTTGAATACGATAGTTAAGAGTGGTGTTGCGTTGCGGGAGACACAGACGTCGGTATTTCCTCTTATGAATCCGGCAAAGAAAGTTATACTTTCTAACGTGCCACCATTTGTTAGAGATGAAGTTGTTGGAGCGAGAGTTATCTCGTCACGGTCAACCTGTATCTACAATAAAGTAGGTTATTTTTTGGATGCAAATCTCCTTTGCTGAAACATGTCGTGTCTCACAGGAGACAAGTGCATATGATTTTAAAGAAGGACACTGATGAACTGAATTTAGCATTCAGTTTTAAAATTGATGGATTTGATTATGTGTTCTACGCTTCTACTGAATCAATGAAATGCTTTGGCTGTGGAAGAGAGGGGCATTTGGTACGTTATTGTCCCGAGAACGAGCGTGCAGAGCCCGGTAGCAGCTCTAGCACTGGTGCAGCTAATGCACCACCGCGAAGGGATGAACATGCTATGGGTTCAGGGGAAGGGAGAAGGTGGGCAGATGTGGTTGGAAAAGTAGGAAAGGAAAGCAGTGTGGCTACGGGGGCAATTGTGGTAGATCAGAACAAAGAGGGAGGGGAAACAGTCGGTGAGACTGCGTTTGGGGTCGCTGAGGTGGTGCTGGAAAACAAAATTGGAGGTCAAGAGGAGATTGAAATAATGGAAAAGGAAGCTGCTGTTTTCAAAGTACCGAGGAGTAAGAGGAAGGATTTAAGGGGTGGTGAAGGTTCTAATTCTAATAGGAAAGTAGAGATTGATAAATCAGTTGAGGATAAACAGGTTGTAGAGATGGTGGAGTTTTCTTCTGGGGAGAATAGCGAGAGTGAGTCATCTGACGTGTCACAACAAAATAGCGAGAGAAATGGGGTGGAAGGGATGTATGGGATTGAGAAGGTTTCTGAATTTGACAAAAGGGAAGAAATATATGCAGGATTATATGTAACAGATTATTTTCCTGAAATTGAATTGTTTATTGAATCAGCAAAGTTTCTGATGTCAAATCTAACAGGGGGAGGTTTGACAAGCCCTGAAATCGCTAGACTAAAGAAAGTGGTCACGAGAGTGACAAGTGGTGTAAATTCTAAAGGAAATGAAAGAGTTCAGTCGCAGCCTTAACTCTGTAAAGAGATGTGGTTTCTGTCTCTTCCTCTGTATTTTTTTTTTCATCCATGAGCAGTTTTAAGATTTCTTTTTTAAACATAAATGGGGCGAGAGACGTTAAAAAAAGAGCTGTAGTGTATGAGTTAATGAAGGGAAAGGGAAGTGACATAAGATTTCTACAAGAAGCGCATAGTAATATGGAAAATTAAGTTATGTGGCAACAGGAGTGGGGAGTGGGAGTGTGTAGTCATAAAAACTCAAAAAGTGGGGGTGTGGCCATCTTGTTCTCAAAATGGTTTTTGCCTTTGTCATATGAGGTTGAAGAGGTAGTTGAGGGGAGGTTATTAAAAGTTATTGCGAGGTATGCAAACATCACTATGTGTCTGATAAATGTACAGTGAGGGAAAAAAGTATTTGATCCCCTGCTGATTTTGTACGTTTGCCCACTGACAAAGAAATGATCAGTCTATAATTTTAATGGTAGGTTTATTTGAATAGTGAGAGACAGAATAACAACAACAAAATCCAGAAAAAAGCATGTCAAAAATGTTATAAATTGATTTGCATTTTAATGAGGGAAATAAGTATTTGACCCCCTCTCAATCAGAAAGATTTCTGGCTCCCAGGTGTCTTTTATACAGGTAACGAGCTGAGATTAGGAGCACACTCTTAAAGGGAGTGCTCCTAATCTCAGCTTGTTACCTGTATAAAAGATACCTGTCCACAGAAGCAATCAATCAATCAGATTCCAAACTCTCCACCATGGCCAAGACCAATGAGCTCTCCAAGGATGTCAGGGACAAGATTTTAGACCTACACAAGGCTGGAATGAGCTACAAGACCATCGCCAAGCAGCTTGGTGAGAAAGTGACAACAGCCCAGAACTACACGGGAGGATCTTGTCAATGATCTCAAGGCAGCTGGGACCATAGTCACCAAGAAAACAATTGGTAACACACTACGCCGTGAAGGACTGAAATCCTGCAGCGCCCGCAAGGTCCCCCTGCTCAAGAAAGCACATATACAGGCCCGTCTGAAGTTTGCCAATGAACATCTGAATGATTCAGAGGAGAACTGGGTGAAAGTGTTGTGGTCAGATGAGACCAAAATCGAGCTCTTTGGCATCAACTCAACTCGCCGTGTTTGGAGGAGGAGGATTGCTGCCTATGACCCCAAAAAACCATCCTCACCATCAAACATGGAGGTGGAAATATTATGCTTTGGGGGTGTTTTTCTGCTAAGGGGACAGGACAACTTTACCGCATCAAAGGGACGATGGATGGCACCATGTACTGTCAAATCTTGGGTGAGAACCTCCTTCCCTCAGCCAGGGCATTGAAAATGTGTCATGGATGGGTATTCCAGCATGACAATGACCCAAAACACACGGCCAACGCAACAAAGGAGTGGGTCAAGAAGAAGCACATTAAGGTCCTGGAGTGGCCTAGCCAGTCTCCAGACCTTAATCCCATAGAAAATCTGTGGAGGGAGCTGAAGGTTCGAGTTGCCAAACGTCAGCCTCGAAAACTTAATGACTTGGAGAAGTTCTGCAAAGAGGAGTGGGACAAAATCCCTCCTGAGATGTGTGCAAACCTGGTGGCCAACTACAAGAAACGTCTGACCTCTGTGATTGCCAACAAGGGTTTTGCCACCAAGTACTAAGTCATGTTTTGCAGAGGGGTCAAATACTTATTTCCCTCATTAAAATGCAAATCAATTCATAACATTTTTGACATGGGTTTTTCTGGATTTTTTTGTTGTTATTCTGTCTCTCACTGTTCAAATAAACCTACCATTAAAATTATAGACTGATCATGTCTTTGTCAGTGGGAAAACGTACAAAATCAGCAGAGGATCAAATACTTTTTTCCCTCACTGTATATGCCCCAGTGGTGGCAGTTTAGAGACATTATCAAATACCATTGAGAAATGTAAGACTGAGGATTATTTATTTCTTGCTGGGGATTTTAACTGCACAGTCAGTGATTTAGATATAAATCACAAACAACCTCATATAGCCTCAATTACTTTTTTTTAACGCCTTATTGTAACACATGAACTGTGTGATATTTGGCGGAGTCAACATGGAGGCACGAGACAGTACACATGGGCCCATGTGAGAGAGAACACCATCTCTCTGGCCAGGGTAGATAGGTTTTATTTTTTTGAGCATCAATCTCAGGTCTGTAAATCAAGTGTGATAACCCCAGTGGGATTTTCTGATCATTGTTTAATAACAGAGGTGGTGTTCATTAACGCTGTAAAACCCAAAAGCGCATACTAGCATGTTAATATAACTTTACTGAGTGATGCTCACTTCAGGAAATGTTTTAGCTTTTTCTGGGAGAGGTGGAGGTCTCAAAAGGCCAGTTTTGTATCCCTCCAACAGTGGTGGGATATAGGGAAAATTGTACAAGTGTGAGTACAAAGAGGATAAAACAGTGACACAGCAGTTCCTTGATGAGCTCCCACAGGTGGCATCAGAAGCTCAGGTTGAGCTAGAGCAACCATTGTCTTTGCAGGAGCTATACTATACACTGCATTAAAAGGCATGGAAATGGAAGGGCACCAGGCATTGATGGGCTTCCCGTTGACTTTTTAAAGTATTTTTGGGCTATGTTGGGAAAGGATTGGCTAGCAGTAGTTAACGATAGTTTGACCAGAGGGTTACTACCGATAAGCTGTAGGAGGGCTGTCCTCACCCTACTGCCAAAAAAGGGTGACCCTAGGGAGGTGAAGAACTGGAGGCCGGTGGCTTTATTGTGGACTGATTATAAAGGGAGGTGATGGGGCCAATCATACATACGGACCAGTCCTACTGTGTTCCCGGCAGGCAGATAGGGGATAACATTTCTCTGATTCTGGATTCTCTGGACGTCTCTAGGGTTATTGGGTTGGATGCTGGTCTAATTTCAATTGATCAGGAAAGGCATTTGACCGAGTTGAACATCAATACTTATGGCACACTTTTGAGGCGTTTAGTTTCAGCTCTGGTTTTATTGCCATGATCAGGGTGATATATAATAATAATAATATGCCATTTAGCAGACGCTTTTATCCAAAGCGACTTACAGTCATGCGTGCATACATTTTTGTGTATGGGTGGTCCCGGGGATCGAACCCACTACCCTGGCATTACAAGCGCCGTGCTCTACCAGCTGAGCTACAGAGGACCATATATGGTGACCATATATGGTGACATTCAAAGTATATTGAAAGTTAACGGTGGCTTGAGTGCTCCTTTTAAAGTGTGTAGAGGTATTAGGCAGGGATGTTCTTTGTCGGGAATGTTATATGCCATCGCTATAGAGCCACTACTAAATAGCATTAGAAGTCGCATTGAAGGGGGGTACCTTTCAGAGGATATTCTTCCTATTCGTGTCTCAGCCTATGCTGATGATGTAGTTATTTTAGTGAAAAATCAAGCAGAGGTGGATAGTTTGAGTCTCATGGTTAATCGGTTTAGGGGAATATCCTCTGCATAAGTAAATTGGGAAAAATGTTGTGCTTTACGGATTGGAAAATGGTCTGGAGGGATCATGGCTTTGCCAGGGGGGCTGTAATGGTGTAAGGGAGGTTTTAAGTATCTTGGAGTGTACCTAGGAGATGAGGGGACTATCGAAATAAATTGGAATGGGGAGGTTGAAATGGTGGAAGGGAGGATGAGGAGATGGCGTTGGTTGTTATCTTGTATGTCATACAGGGGGCGCACTATTAGTGTTAACAATGTGGTTGCCTCTGCACTGTGGCATCAGTTGTCAGTTTTAGTGCAACCATCTGGCATCTGGCTAAGATACAGGCGATTATTGTAGATTTATTTTGGGATGAATATCATTGGGTTCCACAAAGTGTTTTGTATTTGTCAAAAGAGGAGGGGGGACAAGGTCTTGTACATCTTGTTAGTAGGGCTGCTGTTTTCCGGTTTCAGTTTATTCAAAGGTTGCTTTATGGACCGGAAAATGTGGTTTGGAGAGGGGTGGCAGGTCTTGTATTACAGCAGGTCGGGGGATTAGGTTTAAAGAAGGCTTTATTTTTGGTTGATAGTAGCCAGATTTCTAGGGAGGGAGTACCTCCATTTTACAGATGCCTTCTTGGGGTTGGAGCATAATGAAGGTGTCCAGACGCACTTCAACGGAGTCAGTGCATTGGCTGCTGGAGGAACCTCTGGTGTTTGGGGCAAGACTGGATTGTACAACTGCAGCTGTTCCACATTTCTCCAAGATTCTAGTGAAGGGCAAAATCATCACACTTAAACAGTTAATGGTCATGGCTGGGCCCACCTTAATGGATGGAGGAAGGGTGGATGAACATTTGGGGGTAAGGTCGGAAAGGATTGTCGGACAACTGCTGGGAAGCTGCAGGAAGGCTCTGTCAGCAGAAGAGTGGGGTATGCTGAATAGTCACAAGAAGAAGGTACAAGATGAAAACGTCCCATTTCCAAGACTAGGGATTACACCCAATATCCCAGAGTCAGAAATACATTTGTTATTATTGGATTTGAGAGGGTTGGAAGAGGTAGGTTTGGATGAAGTGAATGGGAAAGACTTATATAGGGGGTGTTTCAAGGTTATGAATAAAGATACAATTAAAAATAGAAAAGACACTCCTTGGAGGGTAAAATTGGGCATTGATGACTAGGTAAAGCCAGCATGGAGAGCACTGTATAAGCCACCGTTACAAAAGTGTACTGGTGATATGTAATGGAGGGTTTTGCATGGCATCATTGCAGTTAATGCTGTTGTATCTGTTATTAACTCAGATGTTGGAGATGGATGTCCTTTTTGTAAGATAAACCATTTTTCACTGTTTTTTGGAATGTGAGAGTATAAAGCCTCACTTTGAAATACTGGAGGCTTTGTTTACAGCTGGAGATTTTCAATAACACTGTTTTTATTTTGTGGTTTCAATATAGTAGGCAACAGAAAAGAAAATGTAAACTGTTACATTTAATTATGGGACAAGCTAAGAGGTCAATTTTTCTGAGTAGGAAACATGAGATAGAAACGGGATATGGGCAGGATGTAAGATGTGTTTTTAAAGGGTTAGTCAAAGCGAGAATAAAAGTGGATTTTGAGTTCTTCTCGGCTGTAAAATATCTCCCATTGTTTGAGGAGAAGTGAGCTTACGAATGAGCGGTTTGTTTTGTGGAGAAGGGGAAACTAGTTTTTATTGATTAAATGAGTTGAATGTATATGTATGCTTTTAATGTTATTTTTTAGTATTTATGATTTATTTATTTACACACGAAAAAAGTGTCTAATTTTTGTATTTAATCTATTTTTATGTTGTAATTTTTATTTAGGAATGACAAATGTGTTGTTTAATTTCTGAAAAGGCACAGTGTGCCATTATTTGTGTTAATACTTGAATATAAAATAAAGGTTTTATAAAAATTCAAACTCTCTCTCTCTCTCAATTCAATTTCAATTTCAATTTAAGGGCTTTATTGGCATAGGAAACGTATGCTAACATTGCCAAAGAAAGTGAAGTAGATAGTAAACAAGAGTGAAATAAACAATAAATATTAACAGTAAACATTACCCTCAGAAGTTCCAAAAGAATAAAGACATTTCAAATGTCATATTATGTATTAATACAGTGTTGTAACAATGTGCAAATAGTTAAAGTACAAATGGGAAAACAAATAAACATAAATATGGGTTGTATTTACAATGGTGTTTGTTCTACACTGGTTGCCCTTTTCTTGTGGCAACAGGTCACAAATCTTGCTGCTGTGATGTCACACTGTGGTTTTTCACCCAGTAGATAAGGGAGTTTATAAAAAATTGGGTTTGTTTTCGAATTCTTTGTGGATCTCTGTAATCTGAGGGAAATATGTGCTCGAATATGGTCATACATTTGGCAGGAGGTTAGGAAGTGCAGCTCAGTTTCCACCTCATTTTGTGGGCAGTGTGCACATAGCCTGTCTTCTCTTGAGAGCCAGGTCTGCCTACGGCGGCCTTTGTCAATAGCTAGGCTATGCTCACTGAGTCTGTACATAATCAAAGCTTTCCTTAATTGTGGGTCAGTCACAGTGGTCAGGTATTCTGCCACTGTGTACTCTCTGTTTAGAGCCAAATAGCATTCTAGTTTGATCAGTTTTTTTGTTAATTCTTTCCAATGTGTCAAGTAATTCTCTTTTTGTTTTCTCATGATGGTTGGGTCTAATTGTGTTGTTGTTGTTGTCCTGGGGCTCTGTGGGGTCTGTTTGTGTTTGTGAACAGAGCCCCAGGACCAGCTTGATAATTAGCGGGTATCGGCCTAATTCTACTCTGCATGCATTACTTGGTGTTTTTCGTTGTACACAGGATATTTTTGCAGAATTCTGCATGCAGAGTCTCAATTTGGTGTTTGTCCCTTTTTTGAATTCTTTGTTGGTGAGCGGACCCCAGACCTCACAACCATAAAGGGCAATGGGTTCTATAACTGATTCAAGTATTTTTAGACAGATCCTAATTGGTATGTCAAATGTTATGTTCCTTTTGATGGCATAGAAGGCCCTTCTTGCATTGTCTCTCAGATCATTCACAGCTTTGTGGAAGTTACCTGTAGCAATGATGTTTAGGCCGAAGTACAGTGTGGGAAAAAAGTATTTAGTCAGCCACCAATTGTGCAAGTTCTCCCACTTAAAAAGATGAGAGAGGTCTGTAATTTTCATCATAGGTACACGTCAACTATGACAGACAAATTGAGAGAAAAAAAATCCAGAAAATCACATTGTAGGATTTTTAATGAATTTATTTGCAAATTATGGTGGGAAATAAGTATTTGGTCACCTACAAACAAGCAAGATTTCTGGCTCTCACAGACCTGTAACTTCTTCTTTAAGAGGCTCCTCTGTCCTCCACTCGTTACCTGTATTAATGGCACCTGTTTGAGCTTGTTATCAGTATAAAAGACACCTGTCCACAACCTCAAACAGTCACACTCCAAACTCCACTATGGCCAAGACCAAAGAGCTGGCAAAGGACACCAGAAACAAAATTGTAGACCTGCACCAGGCTGGGAAGACTGAATCTGCAATAGCTAAGCAGCTTGGTTTGAAGAAATCAACTGTGGGAGCAATTATTAGGAAATGGAAGACATACAAGACCACTGATAATCTCCCTCGATCTGGGGCTCCACGCAAGATCTCACCCTGTGGGGTCAAAATGATCACAAGAACAGTGAGCAAAAATCCCAGAACCACACGGGGGGACCTAGTGAATGACCTGCAGAGAGCTGGGACCAAAGTAACAAAGCCTACCATCAGTAACACACTACGCCGCCAGGGACTCAAATCCTGCAGTGCCAGATGTGTCCCCCTGCTTAAGCCAGTACATGTCCAGGCCCGTCTGAAGTTTGCTAGAGTGCATTTGGATGATCCAGAAGATAATTGGGAGAATGTCATATGGTCAGATGAAACCAAAATATAACTTTTTGGTAAAAACTCAACTCGTCGTGTTTGGAGGACAAAGAATGCTGAGTTGCATCCAAAGAACACCATACCTACTGTGAAGCATGGGGGTGGAAACATCATGCTTTGGGGCTGTTTTTCTGCAAAGGGACCAGGACGACTGATCCGTGTAAAGGAAAGAATTAATGGGGCCATGTATCGTGAGATTTTGAGTGAAAACCTCCTTCCATCAGCAAGGGCATTGAAGATGAAACATGGCTGGGTCTTTCAGCATGACAATGATCCCAAACACACCGCCCGGGCAACGAAGGAGTGGCTTCGTAAGAAGCATTTCAAGGTCCTGGAGTGGCCTAGCCAGTCTCCAGATCTCAACCCCATAGAAAATCTTTGGAGGGAGTTGAAAGTCCGTGTTGCCCAGCGACAGCCCCAAAACATCACTGCTCTAGAGGAGATCTGCATGGAGGAATGGGCCAAAATACCAGCAACAGTGTGTGAAAACCTTGTGAAGACTTACAGAAAACGTTTGACCTGTGTCATTGCCAACAAAGGGTATATAACAAAGTATTGAGAAACTTTTGTTATTGACCAAATACTTATTTTCCACCATAATTTGCAAATAAATTCATTAAAAATCCTACAATGTAATTTTCTGGAATTTATTTTCTCATTTTGTCTGTCATAGTTGATGTGTACCTATGATGAAAATTACAGGCCTCGCTCATCTTTTTAGGTGGGAGAACTTGCACAATTGGTGGCTGACTAAATACTTTTTTTCCCCACTGTATGTATCGTTTTTTTTTGTGCTTTAGGCAACGGTGTCTAGATGGAATTTGTATTTGTGGTCCTGACAACTGGACCTTTTTTGGAACACCATTATTTTTGTCTTACTGAGATTTACTGTCAGGGCCCAGGTCGGACAGAATCTGTGCAGAAGATCTAGGTGCTGCTGTAGGCCCTCCTTGGTTGGTGACAGGAGCACCAGATCATCAGCAAACAGTAGACATTTGACTTCAGATTCTAGTAGGGTGAGGCCGGGTGCTGCAGACTGTTCTAGTGCCCTCGCCAATTCGTTGATATATATGTTGAAGAGGGTGGGGCTTAAACTGCATCCCTGTCTCACCCCACGGCCCTGTGGAAAGAAATGTGTGTTTTTTGCCAATTTTACTTGTTGTTTGTGTACATGGATTTTATAATGATATATGTTTTTCCCCCAACACCACTTTCCATCAATTTGTATAGCAGACCCTCATGCCAAATTGAGTCAAAACCTTTGTTTTGGTTTGTTTGTTTGTCAATTAGGGTGTGCAGGGTGAATACGTGGTCTGTCGTACAGTAATTTGGTAAAAAGCCAATTTGACATTTGCTCAGTACATTGTTTTCACTGAGGAAATGAACTAGTCTGCTGTTAATGATAATGCAGAGGATTTTCCCAAGGTTGCTGTTGACGCATATCCCACGGTAGTTATTAGAGTCAAATTTGTCTCCACTTTTGTGGATTGGGGTGATCAGTCCTTGGTTCCAAATATTGGGGAAGATGCCAGAGCTAAGGATGATGTTAAAGAGTTTAAGTATAGCCAATTGGAATTTGTGTTCTATATATTTTATCAGTTCATTGAGGATACCATCAACACCACAGGCCTTTTTGGGTTGGAGGGTTTGTATTTTGTCCTGTAGTTCATTCAATGTAATTGGAGAATCCAGTGGGTTCTAGTAGTCTTTACTAGTTGATTCTAAGATTTGCATTTTATCATGTATATTTATTTGCCAAAAAGATTGGAGAAGTGGTTTACCCATACATCTCCATTTTGGATAGATAGCTCTTCGTGTTGTTGTTTGTTTAGTGTTTTCCAATTTTCCCAGAAGTGGTTAGAGTCTATGGATTCTTCAATTACATTGAGCTGATTTCTGACATGTTGTTCCTTCTTTTTCCGTAGTGTATTTCTGTATTGTTTTAGTGATTCACCATAGTGAAGGTGTAGGCTCAGGTCTTCTGTGTCTCTATGTTTTTGGTTGGATAGGTTTCTCAATTTCTTTCTTAGGTTTTTGCATTCTTCATCAAACCATTTGTCACTGTTGTTACTTTTCTTCGGTTTTCTGTTAGAGATTTTTAGATTTGATAGGGAAGCTGAGAGGTCAAATATACTGTTTAGGTTTTCTACTGCCAAGTTTAAACCTTCACTATTACATTGGAACGTTTTGTCCAGGAAGTTGTCTAAAAGGGATTGAATTTGTTGTTGCCTAATTGTTTTTTGTAGGTTTCGACACTACTTTCCTTCCATCTATAGCATTTCTTAATATTATTAAGTTCCTTTGTCTTTGATGCCTCATGATTGAGTATTGCTCTTTTCAAGTAGACTCTGATTTTGCTGTGGTCTGATAGGGGTGTCAGTGGGCTGACTGTGAACAATCTGAGAGACTCTGGGTTGAGGTCAGTGATAAAGTAGTCTACAGTACTACTGCCAAGAGATGAACTATAGGTGTACCTACCATAGGAGTCCCCTCAAAGCCTACCATTGACTATGTACATACCCAGTGTGTGACAGAGCTGCAGGAATTGTGACCCGTTTTTGTTGGTTATGTTGTCGTAGTTGTGCCTAGGGGGGCATATGGGGGAGGGAATGCTGTCACCTCCAGGTAGGTGTTTGTCCCCCTGTATGCTGAGGGTGTCAGGTTCTTGTCCAGTTCTGACATTTAGGTTGCCACAGATTAGTAAATGTCCCTGGGTCTGGAAATGATTGATTTCCCCCTCCAGGATGGAGAAGCTGTCTTCATTAAAGTATGGGGATTCTAGTAAGGGGAAATATAGGTAGCACAGAGGAGCACATTTTTCTCTGTTGAGATCATTTCCTTTTGCATTTCTAGCCAAATGTAAAATGTTCCTGTTTTGATTAATTGAATAGAGTGAGTTAGGTCTGCTCTATACCAAATTAGCATACCCCCTGAGTCCCTTCCCTGTTTCACACCTGGTAGTTTGGTGGATGGGACTACCAGCTCTCTGTAACCTAGAGGGCAACCAGTGGATCCATCTCCTCTATACCATGTTTCTTGTAGGATGACAATGTCTGTATTTCCGATTTCTTTGGTGAAGTCCAGGTTCCTGCTCTTTAGGCCAAAGGCAGATGACCTCAGGCCTTGGATATTACAGGATGATATAGTGAAGGCTTTGTGTTCCATAAAGTGTCTAATGTTGTTAGTCGTGTGGTTTGGCCTCAGGCCAGTAATTGTGAGCAGAACCTGCTGAGCATCTGGTACATGCCATTGGCTTGGGCTAGTGTAAGAGTGGGGGTTGGTCCTGTTTTCCTGCTCACGGCCTGGGCGTATGTGTGACTTTCATGTTGAGGCCCTCTTTGCGGGAGTGGGGGGGCATGGGGTGGGTAGGAGGGACATAGCTGTGATCTGAGGTGGCCTAAATGGGGTATGGGCATGGTTGACTTGGTGGGGTGTTAATTGGTGGGGGTGGGGGTGTAGATGTGGCTGATGGTGCTGTGGTCTGGATGTAGGTCCTCTATGTGTAGGTCCGGGGGGGGGGGGGGGGGGTCTGTTGATCTGGTGTCTCGCTGGTCTGGGCGGGGTGTCTGTTGATCTGTTGCTCCTGTGTGAGGTGTTGGGTCTGCGGTTGAGGGCGATATCCTTTAGTGTCCGGGCGAAGGTGGGCACTGCTGCCTTGTATAGGTGGACCTGGTCGTAAAGGCTGTTCGTCATGAGGGCGGTCGTCATGAGGGCTATCAGGGTGGCTGACAGGGGGGGTGCTCAGAGGGGTTGGGATCCCCAGGGCTTGGGGTTCTTCATTTGTTTGTCTGGCTGTGATGTCGAGGCTATGGTCAGGGTCTAGGGTGTATTGTTCTGCTGTGGTGTCATGACTTTGGCCAAGATCTGAGGTGGGCTGTTCTGCTGGCTTCTCTGAGGGGGTGGCCAACTCTCTAATGGGTTGTTTTCTGTCACCCGTCATCATTCTCACCTTCTCCTTTAGCACTCTGATCCTCTCCTCTAGTGCTCTGTTCTTCTCCTGCTCCTGCTCTTTCTCCTGTTGATGTTGTCTCACCACAGTCCAGAGTGCAGACATGTCTCTCTCTACTTCCAGCTCTCCAGGTCTAGTTAAGGGGGTGTTGTTGTGCTGGACTGTTGTCTAGGTCTGTGCTGACTGCAGTGTGTTCACCTGCTGTTCCAGCTCCACCTGCCTTACCTCCAGCTTGGGTGAATTTATCCTTCATTTCAATGAGGGAGTAGTCCTCTGTGCTGGGAAGTTGACTTTCCGCTTGGGGTTGGTCTGTGGGGTTATTTAATGAAGAGGTCTGGTCTGACCCGCTCCGGGAAGGGGTATCTTTCTCAAGGGAGAGCCTCTCCTCTGAGGTATTTCTTTGATTAGGTGAAAGTCCAGCTGGAACTGTTTGGTGTTGCCCTGTCCCAAAACTGTTCCAGATTTATAGAGATTTATATTAGACGACTCAGAGTCCTTGTTGTCTAGTATCCTGAGTTTCCACCCATCACAAACACCCCCCCTCTTAACAGAGGGGTAGTGTGCTCGTATAGCACTGTGCCATTCCAGGGGATGGTCTGTGTTGAAGATAAGGTTGCTTATGTTCCCATTTTTATAAAAGTCAGCAAAAAGTGTCTCCTGATTTCCCATAAGGAGCTTCATTTTGTACTATTTTCATGTCTTATCATTCTTTACATTCAGAGGGTACTGTATTTTAATGACCTCTAAACAGCGGGAGGGTGCTTCTAAGGCCTCTCCATTTGGTTGGGGTAGACTGTGCGACTCTCCTGCCATTGTTGGGCTCAAGGGCTTTGACACCTCTTACTTCACACGTCAGTACTAATTGAAGTTGTATCTCTTTGTACTAGCAAGCTTGGTAGCCTTAGCATTCAGTCCTTATAAAGTAAAATACAGTGGGGGAAAAAAGTATTTAGTCAGCCACCAATTGTGCAAGTTCTCCCACTTAAAAAGATGAGAGAGGCCTGTAATTTTCATCATAGGTACACGTCAACTATGACAGACAAATTGAGAGAAAAAAAATCCAGAAAATCACATTGTAGGATTTTTAATGAATTTATTTGCAAATTATGGTGGAAAATAAGTATTTGGTCAATAACAAAAGTTTCTCAATACTTTGTTATATACCCTTTGTTGGCAATGACACAGGTCAAACGTTTTCTGTAAGTCTTCACAAGGTTTTCACACACTGTTGCCGGTATTTTGGCCCATTCCTCCATGCAGATCTCCTCTAGAGCAGTGATGTTTTGGGACTGTCGCTGGGCAACACAGACTTTCAACTCCCTCCAAAGATATTCTATGGGGTTGAGATCTGGAGACCGGCTAGGCCACTCCAGGACCTTGAAATGCTTCTTACGAAGCGACTCCTTCGTTGCCCGGGCGGTGTGTTTGGGATCATTGTCATGCTGAAAGACCCAGCCACGTTTCATCTTCAATGCCCTTGCTGATGGAAGGAGGTTTTCACTCAAAATCTCACGATACATGGCCCCATTCATTCTTTCCTTTTCACGGATCAGTCGTCCTGGTCCCTTTGCAGAAAAACAGCCCCAAAGCTTGATGTTTCCACCCCCATGCTTCACAGTAGGTATGGTGTTCTTTGGATGCAACTCATTTTTTTTTTTGTCATTTTTTAGCAGACGCTCTTATCCAGAGCGACTTACAGTTAGCGCATACATTATTTTATCGAACCCACAACCCTGGCGTTGCAAACGCCATGCTCTACCAACTGAGCTACATCCCCTGCCGGCCATTCCCTCCCCTACCCTGGACGACGCTGGGCCAATTGTGCGCCGCCCCATGGGTCTCCCGGTCACGGCCGGCTACGACAGAGCCTGGATTCGAACCAGGATCTCTAGTGGCACAGCTAGCACTGCGATGCAGTGCCTTAGACCACTGCGCCACTCGGG
>NW_028166007.1:0-10000 GCF_964263955.1 Coregonus lavaretus
TATAGACTGTAACTCCACCCAGACTACTACAGGATGTATAGACTGTAACTCCACCCAGACTACTGCAGGATGTATAGACTGTAACTCCACCCAGACTACTACAGGATGTATAGACTGTAACTCCACCCAGACTACTGCAGGATGTATAGACTGTAACTCCACCCAGACTACTGCAGGATGTATAGACTGTAACTCCACCCAGACTACTACAGGATGTATAGACTGTAACTCCACCCAGACTACTGCAGGATGTATAGACTGTAACTCCACCCAGACTACTGCAGGATGTATAGACTGTAACTCCACCCAGAGTACTACAGGATGTATAGACTGTAACTCCACCCAGACTACTGCAGGATGTATAGACTGTAACTCCACCCAGACTACTACAGGATGTATAGACTGTAACTCCACCCAGACTACTACAGGATGTATAGACTGTAACTCCACCCAGACTACTGCAGGATGTATAGACTGTAACTCCACCCAGACTACTACAGGATGTATAGACTGTAACTCCACCCAGACTACTGCAGGATGTATAGACTGTGTATGAGGCCAGAATACTACAGGATGTATAGACTGTAACTCCACCCAGACTACTGCAGGATGTATAGACTGTAACTCCACCCAGACTACTACAGGATGTATAGACTGTAACTCCACCCAGACTACTACAGGATGTATAGACTGTGTATGAGGCCAGACTACTACAGGATGTATAGACTGTAACTCCACCCAGACTACTACAGGATGTATAGACTGTAACTCCACCCAGACTACTGCAGGATGTATAGACTGTAACTCCACCCAGACTACTACAGGATGTATAGACTGTAACTCCACCCAGACTACTGCAGGATGTATAGACTGGAACTCCACCCAGACTACTGCAGGATGTATAGACTGTAACTCCACCCAGACTACTGCAGGATGTATAGACTGTATCTCCACCCAGACTACTACAGGATGTATAGACTGTAACTCCACCCAGACTACTGCAGGATGTATAGACTGTAACTCCACCCAGACTACTGCAGGATGTATAGACTGTGTATGAGGCCAGACTACTACAGGATGTATAGACTGTAACTCCACCCAGACTACTGCAGGATGTATAGACTGTAACTCCACCCAGACTACTACAGGATGTATAGACTGTAACTCCACCCAGACTACTGCAGGATGTATAGACTGTAACTCCACCCAGACTACTGCAGGATGTATAGACTGTGTATGAGGCCAGACTACTACAGGATGTATAGACTGTAACTCCACCCAGACTACTACAGGATGTATAGACTGTAACTCCACCCAGACTACTACAGGATGTATAGACTGTAACTCCACCCAGACTACTGCAGGGTGTATAGACTGTAACTCCACCCAGACTACTACAGGATGTATAGACTGTAACTCCACCCAGACTACTGCAGGATGTATAGACTGTAACTCCACCCAGACTACTGCAGGATGTATAGACTGTAACTCCACCCAGACTACTACAGGATGTATAGACTGTAACTCCACCCAGACTACTGCAGGATGTATAGACTGTAACTCCACCCAGACTACTGCAGGATGTATAGACTGTGTATGAGGCCAGACTACTACAGGATGTATAGACTGTAACTCCACCCAGACTACTACAGGATGTATAGACTGTAACTCCACCCAGACTACTACAGGATGTATAGACTGTGTATGAGGCCAGACTACTACAGGATGTATAGACTGTAACTCCACCCAGACTACTGCAGGATGTATAGACTGTAACTCCACCCAGACTACTGCAGGGTGTATAGACTGTAACTCCACCCAGACTACTACAGGATGTATAGACTGTAACTCCACCCAGACTACTGCAGGATGTATAGACTGTAACTCCACCCAGACTACTGCAGGATGTATAGACTGTAACTCCACCCAGACTACTACAGGATGTATAGACTGTAACTCCACCCAGACTACTACAGGATGTATAGACTGTAACTCCACCCAGACTACTACAGGATGTATAGACTGTAACTCCACCCAGACTACTGCAGGATGTATAGACTGTAACTCCACCCAGACTACTGCAGGATGTATAGACTGTAACTCCACCCAGACTACTGCAGGATGTATAGACTGTAACTCCACCCAGACTACTGCAGGATGTATAGACTGTAACTCCACCCAGACTACTGCAGGATGTATAGACTGTGTATGAGGCCAGACTACTACAGGATGTATAGACTGTAACTCCACCCAGACTACTACAGGATGTATAGACTGTAACTCCACCCAGACTACTGCAGGATGTATAGACTGTAACTCCACCCAGACTACTGCAGGATGTATAGACTGTAACTCCACCCAGACTACTGCAGGATGTATAGACTGTAACTCCACCCAGACTACTGCAGGATGTATAGACTGTAACTCCACCCAGACTACTGCAGGATGTATAGACTGTAACTCCACCCAGACTACTACAGGATGTATAGACTGTAACTCCACCCAGACTACTACAGGATGTATAGACTGTAACTCCACCCAGACTACTACAGGATGTATAGACTGTAACTCCACCCAGACTACTGCAGGATGTATAGACTGTGTATGAGTCCAGACTACTGCAGGATGTATAGACTGTAACTCCACCCAGACTACTGCAGGATGTATAGACTGTAACTCCACCCAGACTACTACAGGATGTATAGACTGTAACTCCACCCAGACTACTGCAGGATGTATAGACTGTAACTCCACCCAGAATACTACAGGATGTATAGACTGTAACTCCACCCAGACTACTACAGGATGTATAGACTGTGTATGAGGCCAGACTACTACAGGATGTATAGACTGTAACTCCACCCAGACTACTGCAGGATGTATAGACTGTAACTCCACCCAGAATACTACAGGATGTATAGACTGTAACTCCACCCAGACTACTACAGGATGTATAGACTGTAACTCCACCCAGACTACTGCAGGATGTATAGACTGTAACTACACCCAGACTACTACAGGATGTATAGACTGTAACTCCACCCAGACTACTACAGGATGTATAGACTGTAACTCCACCCAGACTACTACAGGATGTATAGACTGTAACTCCACCCAGACTACTACAGGATGTATAGACTGTAACTCCACCCAGACTACTGCAGGATGTATAGACTGTAACTCCACCCAGACTACTACAGGATGTATAGACTGTAACTACACCCAGACTACTACAGGATGTATAGACTGTAACTCCACCCAGACTACTGCAGGATGTATAGACTGTGTATGAGGCCAGACTACTACAGGATGTATAGACTGTAACTCCACCCAGACTACTACAGGATGTATAGACTGTAACTCCACCCAGACTACTACAGGATGTATAGACTGTAACTCCACCCAGACTACTGCAGGATGTATAGACTGTGTATGAGGCCAGACTACTGCAGGATGTATAGACTGTAACTCCACCCAGACTACTACAGGATGTATAGACTGTAACTCCACCCAGACTACTACAGGATGTATAGACTGTAACTCCACACAGACTACTACAGGATGTATAGACTGTAACTCCACCCAGACTACTACAGGATGTATAGACTGTAACTCCACCCAGACTACTACAGGATGTATAGACTGTAACTCCACCCAGACTACTGCAGGATGTATAGACTGTAACTCCACCCAGACTACTACAGGATGTATAGACTGTAACTCCACCCAGACTACTACAGGATGTATAGACTGTAACTCCACCCAGACTACTACAGGATGTATAGACTGTAACTCCACCCAGACTACTGCAGGATGTATAGACTGTAACTCCACCCAGACTACTACAGGATGTATAGACTGTAACTCCACCCAGACTACTACAGGATGTATAGACTGTAACTCCACCCAGACTACTACAGGATGTATAGACTGTAACTCCACCCAGACTACTACAGGATGTATAGACTGTAACTCCACCCAGACTACTGCAGGATGTATAGACTGTAACTCCACCCAGACTACTACAGGATGTATAGACTGTGTATGAGTCCAGACTACTGCAGGATGTATAGACTGTAACTCCACCCAGACTACTGCAGGATGTATAGACTGTAACTCCACCCAGACTACTGCAGGATGTATAGACTGTAACTCCACCCAGACTACTACAGGATGTATAGACTGTAACTCCACCCAGACTACTACAGGATGTATAGACTGTGTATGAGGCCAGACTACTACAGGATGTATAGACTGTAACTCCACCCAGACTACTGCAGGATGTATAGACTGTAACTCCACCCAGACTACTACAGGATGTATAGACTGTAACTCCACCCAGACTACTACAGGATGTATAGACTGTGTATGAGGCCAGACTACTACAGGATGTATAGACTGTAACTCCACCCAGACTACTACAGGATGTATAGACTGTAACTCCACCCAGACTACTGCAGGATGTATAGACTGTAACTCCACCCAGACTACTACAGGATGTATAGACTGTAACTCCACCCAGACTACTGCAGGATGTATAGACTGTAACTCCACCCAGACTACTGCAGGATGTATAGACTGTAACTCCACCCAGACTACTACAGGATGTATAGACTGTAACTCCACCCAGACTACTGCAGGATGTATAGACTGTAACTCCACCCAGACTACTGCAGGATGTATAGACTGTAACTCCACCCAGAGTACTACAGGATGTATAGACTGTAACTCCACCCAGACTACTGCAGGATGTATAGACTGTAACTCCACCCAGACTACTACAGGATGTATAGACTGTAACTCCACCCAGACTACTACAGGATGTATAGACTGTAACTCCACCCAGACTACTGCAGGATGTATAGACTGTAACTCCACCCAGACTACTACAGGATGTATAGACTGTAACTCCACCCAGACTACTGCAGGATGTATAGACTGTGTATGAGGCCAGAATACTACAGGATGTATAGACTGTAACTCCACCCAGACTACTGCAGGATGTATAGACTGTAACTCCACCCAGACTACTACAGGATGTATAGACTGTAACTCCACCCAGACTACTACAGGATGTATAGACTGTGTATGAGGCCAGACTACTACAGGATGTATAGACTGTAACTCCACCCAGACTACTACAGGATGTATAGACTGTAACTCCACCCAGACTACTGCAGGATGTATAGACTGTAACTCCACCCAGACTACTACAGGATGTATAGACTGTAACTCCACCCAGACTACTGCAGGATGTATAGACTGGAACTCCACCCAGACTACTGCAGGATGTATAGACTGTAACTCCACCCAGACTACTGCAGGATGTATAGACTGTATCTCCACCCAGACTACTACAGGATGTATAGACTGTAACTCCACCCAGACTACTGCAGGATGTATAGACTGTAACTCCACCCAGACTACTGCAGGATGTATAGACTGTGTATGAGGCCAGACTACTACAGGATGTATAGACTGTAACTCCACCCAGACTACTGCAGGATGTATAGACTGTAACTCCACCCAGACTACTACAGGATGTATAGACTGTAACTCCACCCAGACTACTGCAGGATGTATAGACTGTAACTCCACCCAGACTACTGCAGGATGTATAGACTGTGTATGAGGCCAGACTACTACAGGATGTATAGACTGTAACTCCACCCAGACTACTACAGGATGTATAGACTGTAACTCCACCCAGACTACTACAGGATGTATAGACTGTAACTCCACCCAGACTACTGCAGGGTGTATAGACTGTAACTCCACCCAGACTACTACAGGATGTATAGACTGTAACTCCACCCAGACTACTGCAGGATGTATAGACTGTAACTCCACCCAGACTACTGCAGGATGTATAGACTGTAACTCCACCCAGACTACTACAGGATGTATAGACTGTAACTCCACCCAGACTACTGCAGGATGTATAGACTGTAACTCCACCCAGACTACTGCAGGATGTATAGACTGTGTATGAGGCCAGACTACTACAGGATGTATAGACTGTAACTCCACCCAGACTACTACAGGATGTATAGACTGTAACTCCACCCAGACTACTACAGGATGTATAGACTGTGTATGAGGCCAGACTACTACAGGATGTATAGACTGTAACTCCACCCAGACTACTGCAGGATGTATAGACTGTAACTCCACCCAGACTACTGCAGGGTGTATAGACTGTAACTCCACCCAGACTACTACAGGATGTATAGACTGTAACTCCACCCAGACTACTGCAGGATGTATAGACTGTAACTCCACCCAGACTACTGCAGGATGTATAGACTGTAACTCCACCCAGACTACTACAGGATGTATAGACTGTAACTCCACCCAGACTACTACAGGATGTATAGACTGTAACTCCACCCAGACTACTACAGGATGTATAGACTGTAACTCCACCCAGACTACTGCAGGATGTATAGACTGTAACTCCACCCAGACTACTGCAGGATGTATAGACTGTAACTCCACCCAGACTACTGCAGGATGTATAGACTGTAACTCCACCCAGACTACTGCAGGATGTATAGACTGTAACTCCACCCAGACTACTGCAGGATGTATAGACTGTGTATGAGGCCAGACTACTACAGGATGTATAGACTGTAACTCCACCCAGACTACTACAGGATGTATAGACTGTAACTCCACCCAGACTACTGCAGGATGTATAGACTGTAACTCCACCCAGACTACTGCAGGATGTATAGACTGTAACTCCACCCAGACTACTGCAGGATGTATAGACTGTAACTCCACCCAGACTACTGCAGGATGTATAGACTGTAACTCCACCCAGACTACTGCAGGATGTATAGACTGTAACTCCACCCAGACTACTACAGGATGTATAGACTGTAACTCCACCCAGACTACTACAGGATGTATAGACTGTAACTCCACCCAGACTACTACAGGATGTATAGACTGTAACTCCACCCAGACTACTGCAGGATGTATAGACTGTAACTCCACCCAGACTACTGCAGGATGTATAGACTGTAACTCCACCCAGACTACTGCAGGATGTATAGACTGTAACTCCACCCAGACTACTGCAGGATGTATAGACTGTAACTCCACCCAGACTACTACAGGATGTATAGACTGTAACTCCACCCAGACTACTACAGGATGTATAGACTGTAACTCCACCCAGACTACTGCAGGATGTATAGACTGTAACTCCACCCAGACTACTACAGGATGTATAGACTGTAACTCCACCCAGACTACTGCAGGATGTATAGACTGTGTATGAGGCCAGATGAGGCTGAGTACAGATTACTGGACTGGAGAGACATAAACCCTGTTCCCAGATCTGTTTGGTCTTCAGCCAACCCCTCTGACTAGCATGATGGTCTGAAGTAACTACAGGTCTGGGACCAGTCAATTGGACTGGAGACACACTGGACTCTGAGGATGTGTCCCAAACGCCACCCTATTCCCTATATAGTCCACTACTTTAGACCAGACCCTACGGCCCATACCCTAACTAACCCTATGGGCCCATACCCTAACTAACCCTAATGGGCCCATACCCTAACTAACCCTAATGGGCTCCAATTGGGACACAGATATAGCGTTTGTGGTATAATGTAAAATATGAATGTACATATTAAAATATGTACATAATGTTGTTTTTATAAGAAAAGAGGAAATGATGTGCCGAGATATTGTTGGGGAGGGGAGAGATTGTTGAATAAAGAAAGTTGACTTTTCTAAAATATGGATGTGGTGGATTTTCATTGGAGTAGGGTGAAGTTGGCCATAGACTCTGATCCTGGGTCAGTGTTGTGTTTCCCCACTATTGGTTAAGGTTAGGATTGGGGGAGGAGTAGCTGATCCTGGACCTGTAACTAGGGGAAACTTCACCCCGGACCATTTACATTTTGTCAAACTGGTTTTAACTGGTTTGTCCATGTGTTGCTTCTTTAACCTTCAGCAGCTTTTCACAAAACATCAGTACCTTTTAAAATGTCTCTACCTCTTTCTTGACCTCTACCTCCCCTCTTTTCTTTAACTGTGTTCCCTTCTCTCATTCTCTCACACACACACACACACACACACACACACACACACACACACACACACACACACACACACACACTAACAAGACCTCTGAGCGAGATGTATTGCTGTAATTGGTCTCTCTCTCTCTCTCCCTCTCAATTTCAATTTAAGGTCTTTATTGGCATGGGAAACATATGTTAACATTGCCAAAGCAAGTGATGTAGATAATAAACAAATGTGAAATAAACAATAAATATTAACAGTAAACATTACACTCAGAAGTTCCAAAAGAATAAAGACATTTCAAATGTCATATTATGTATATATACAGTGTTGTAACAATGTGCAAATAGTTAAAGTACAAAAGGGAAAATAAATAAACATAAATATGGGTTGTATTTACAGTGGTGTTTGTTCTTCACTGGTTGCCCTTTTCTTGTGGCAACAGGTCACAAATCTTGCTGCTGTGATGGCACACTGTGGTATTTCACCCAGTAGATAAGGGAGTTTATCAAAATTGGATTTGTGTGCACATAGCCTGTCTCCTCTTGAGAGCCAGGTCTGCCTACGGCGGCCTTTCTCAATAGCAAGGCCATGCTTCTGCCACTGTGTACTCTCTGTTTAGGGCCAAATAGCATTCTAGTTTGCGCAGTTTTTTTGTTAATACTTTCCAATGTGTCAAGTAATTATCTTTTTGTTTTCTCATGAATTGGTTGGGTCTAATTGTGTTGTTGTCCTGGGGCTCTGTGGGGTCTGTTTGTGTTTGTGAACAGAGCCCCAGAACCAGCTTGCTTAGGGGACTCTTCTCCAGGTTCATCTCTCTGTAGGTGATGGCTTTCATATCAAATCAAATCAAATCAAATTGTATTGGTCACATGCGCCGAATACAACAGGTGCAGACATTACAGTGAAATGCTTACTTACAGCCCTGAACCAACAGTGCATTTATTTTTAACAAAAAAAGTAAAAATAAAACAACAACAAAAAAAGTGTTGAGAAAAAAAAGAGCAGAAGTAAAATAAAGTAACAGTAGGGAGGCTATATATACAGGGCGGTACCGTTGCAGAGTCAATGTGCGGGGGCACCGGCTAGTTGAGGTAGTTGAGGTAATATGTACATGTGGGTAGAGTTAAAGTGACTATGCATAAATAATTAACAGAGTAGCAGCAGCGTAAAAAGGATGGGGTGGGGGGGGCAGTGCAAATAGTCCGGGTAGCCATGATTATCTGTTCAGGAGTCTTATGGCTTGGGGGTAGAAGCTGTTGAGAAGTCTTTTGGACCTAGACTTGGCACTCCGGTACCGCTTGCCGTGCAGTAGCAGAGAGAACAGTCTATGACTAGGGTGGCTGGAGTCTTTGACAATTTTGAGGACCTTCCTCTGACACCGCCTGGTATAGAGGTCCTGGATGGCAGGAAGCTTGGCCCCAGTGATGTACTGGGCCGTACGCACTACCCTCTGTAGTGCCTTGCGGTCGGAGGCCAAGCAGTTGCCATACCAGGCGGTGATGCAACCAGTCAGGATGCTCTCGATGGTGCAGCTGTAGAATTTTTTGAGGATCTGAGGACCCATGCCAAATCTTTTCAGTCTCCTGAGGGGGAATAGGCTTTGTCGTGCCCTCTTCACGACTGTCTTGGTGTGTGATGATAGTTCGTTGGTGATGTGGACACCAAGGAACTTGAAGTTCTCAACCTGTTCCACTACAGCCCCGTCGATGAGAATGGGGGCGTGCTCAGTCCTCTTTTTCTTTCTGTAGTCCACAATCATCTCCTTTGTCTTGGTCACGTTGAGGGAGAGGTTGTTGTCCTGGCACCTCACGGCCAGGTCTCTGACCTCCTCCCTATAGGCTGTCTCATCGTTGTCGGTGATCAGGCCTACCACTGTTGTGTCGTCGGCAAACTTAATGATGGTGTTGGAGTCGTGCCTGGCCATGCAGTCATGGGTGAACAGAGAGTACAGGAG
>NW_028166007.1:15000-33554 GCF_964263955.1 Coregonus lavaretus
GTCCAGCAAGGGCGTGTCCAGCAAGGGCGTGTCCAGCAAGGGCGTGTCCAGCCAGGTTGTGTCCTGTAAGGGTGTCCGGTGTGTCCAGTAAGGGTGTGTCCTGTAAGGGTGTGTCCAGTCAGGGCGTGTCCTGTAAGGGTGTGTCCTGTAAGGGTGTGTCCAGTAAGGGTGTGTCCTGTAAGGGTGTGTCCAGCAAGGGTGTGTCCAGTAAGGGTGTGTCCAGTAAGGGTGTGTCCAGTAAGGGTGTGTCCAGTAAGGGTGTGTCCTGTAAGGGTGTGTCCTGTAAGGGTTCCAGTAAGTGTGTCCAGTAAGGGTGTGTCCAATAAGGGTGTGTCCAGTAAGGGTGTGTCCAGTAAGGGTGTGTCCAGTAAGGGTGTGTCCAGTAAGGGTGTGTCCAGTAAGGGTGTGTCCAGTCAGGGTGTGTCCAGTAAGGGTGTGTCCAGTAAGGGTGTGTCCTGTGTGACTAAAATAGGCCTGAAGGTCAACTAGAGTGCTGTCAACAAACCGCTAATACTCATGGGTAATAGTAGGGATGTTTTTAATACAACCCTCGGAGCTCACATCACATACAGACACATCTGATATCAGGAATTTGTACAACGGGTGGTTCTAATCCTGAATGCTGATTGGGTAAAACCGCATTCCTGCCGGTGTCTATTCCACAAGTTACCACCGGCTAAATCTATGATGTTAAAATGCCTATTTACTCTGTTCCGTCTGACTGCGCAATCCACTGTCTCATCAGCCCAGCCAGGCAATTTATAAACTTGATCTCCACTATAAAAAGCATCTAGACATATCCAAAGAAATGTCACTAGAAAACAGCTTAAACAAATGCAAATGCAGCTACTTTGCTGTTATTCTGGCTGCACTTTTTGACGTGACTGTAAGTTAGCCGTAGTTGGCTAGCTAGCAAGCAAGGGATAAGAACGTTGCCAGCCAGTATGGCAATGGAACTGACTGGGTCGCGTCCATAGATACAGAACAAAAAGACTGACCGACTGGGTCGCGTCTCTAGCAACCGAACCGATAGAACGAACGACCAGCCGGCTTGGGTAGCAACCCTAGATATGTGCCGGGACTATATCTTGTGGAAGGATTAAATAATATGAATACATTTTTAATATTTTTAATAAAAATATGTCAATCATTATTTGAATATGTTGGTAACCCGTTGTATAAAAGTGATAATGCCCTCGAAGCCGGTGTTTGGAGGATATATTGGCACGGTTTGCCTCGACTTCATCTCGGGCCTAACAACACCCGTGCCAATGTATCCTCCAAACACCAGCTTCTCTGGCATTATCACTTAATAGATACCATCAGAGACACACACTTACTGGACACGCAGGACACACACACACTTACTGGACACGCAGGACACACACACACTTACTGACACGCAGGACACACACACACACTTACTGGGACACGCAGGACACACACACACACACACTTACTGGACACGCAGGACACACACAACACTTACTGGACACGCAGGACACACACACACTTACTGGACACGCAGGACACACACACACTTACTGGACATGCAGGACACACACACACACACACACACTTACTGAACACGCAGGACACAACACACACACACACTTACTGAACACGCAGGACACACACACACACACTTACTGGACACGCAGGACACACACCACACCACACACTTACTGGACACGCAGGACACACACACATTTACTCCAATCTACTTGTCTCATTGTGTGTGTGACTGTGTGTGTGCGGCGAGGGTTTGATACTGATGGAAAAAGACAAGGACCAGAGAAGAGAGATAAAAAGAGAGATTGAGAGAGCGAGAGATCATATCTGAGCACATGTCAGAACTGTTTACATCTCTGCTTGGACGAGAGGAACTGAAATCACACACACACACCGTTCCCCCTGAGGTAGCTACAGTAGTTCTTTCAAGTGAGATAAAGCAGTAATGTCATCAAGTAGCCACAGAACAAATAGCATGAAAGAATGTGTCCCAAATGGAACGTTATACCCTGTGTAGTGCACTACTTTAGACCAGGGACCATTGACAGCTCTATAGGGCTCGAGAGAGAGAGAGAGAGAGAGAGAGAGAGAGAGAGAGAGAGAGAGAGAGAGAGAGAGAGAGAGAGAGAGAGAGAGAGAGAGAGAGAGAGAGAGAGAGAGAGAGAGAGAGAGAGAGAGAGAGAGAGAGAAGAGAGAGAGAGAGAGAGAGAGAGAGAGAGAGAGAGAGAGAGAGAGAGAGAGAGAGAGAGAGAGAGAGAGAGAGAGAGAGAGAGAGAGAGAAGAGAGAGAGAGAGAGAGAGAGGAGAGAGAGAGAGAGAGAGAGAGAGAGAGAGAGAGAGAGAGAGAGAGAGAGAGAGAGAGGAGAGAGAGAGAGAGAGAGAGAGAGAGAGAGAGAGAGAGAGAGAGAGAGAGAGAGAGAGAGAGAGAGAGAGAGAGAGACTCACTTTTCAGCATGTTTTTACAAAAAAATAGATTTAAAGTTGATAAACTTGGATTTTTCGGCAAGGACATACAGTGGGGAGAACAACTATTTGATACACTGCTGATTTTGCAGGTTTTCCTACTTACAAAGCATGTAGAGGTCTGTACTTTTTATCATAGGTACACTTCAACTGTGAGAGACGAAATCTAAAACAATTGCATGATTTTTAAGTAATTAATTTGCATTTTATTACATGACATAAGTATTTGATACATCAGAAAAACAGTACTTAATATTTGGTACAGAAACCTCTGTTTGCAATTACAGAGATCATACGTTTCCTGTAGGTCTTGACCAGGTTTGCACACACTGCAGCAGGGATTTTGGCCCACTCCTCCATACAGACCTTCTCCAGATCCTTCAGGTTTCGGGGCTGTCGCTGGGCAATACAGACTTTCAGCTCCCTCCAAAGATTTTCTATTGGGTTCAGGTCTGGAGACTGGCTAGGCCACTCCAGGACCTTGAGATGCTTCTTACGGAGCCACTCCTTAGTTGTCCTGGCTGTGTGTTTCGGGTCGTTGTCATGCTGGAAGACCCAGCCACGACCCATCTTCAATGCTCTTACTGAGGAAAGGAGGTTGTTGGCCAAGATCTGGCGATACATGGCCCCATCCATCCTCCCCTCAATACAGTGCAGTCGTCCTGTCCCCTTTGCAGAAAAGCATCCCCAAAAAATGATGTTTTCACCTCAATGCTTCACGGTTGGGATGGTGTTCTTGGGGTTGTACTCATCCTTCTTCTTCCTCCAAACACGGCGAGTGGAGTTTAGACCAAAAAGCTCTATTTTTGTCTCATCAGACCACATGACCTTCTCCCATTCCTCCTCTGGATCATCCAGATGGTCATTGGCAAACTTCAGACGGGCCTGGACATGCGCTGGCTTGAGCAGGGGGACCTTGCGTGCGCTGCAGGATTTTAATCTGTGACGGCGTAGTGTGTTACTAATGGTTTTCTTTGAGACTGTGGTCCCAGCTCTCTTCAGGTCATTGACCAGGTCCTGCCGTGTAGTTCTGGGCTGATCCCTCACCTTCCTCATGATCATTGATGCCCCACGAGGTGAGATCTTGCATGAAACCCCAGACCGACGGTGATTGACTGTCATCTTGAACTTCTTCCATTTTCTAATAATTGTGCCAATAGTTGTTGCCTTCTCACCAAGCTGCTTGCCGATTGTCCTGTAGCCCATCCCAGCCTTGTGCAGGTCTACAATTTTATCCCTGATGTCCTTACACAGCTCTCTGGTCTTGGCCATTGTGGAGAGGTTGGAGTCTGTTTGATTGAGTGTGTGGACAGGTAACGAGTTCAAACAGGTGCAGTTAATACAGGTAATGAGTGGAGAACAGGAGGGCTTCTTAAAGAAAAACTAACAGGTCTGTGAGAGCCGGAATTCTTACTGGTTGGTAGGTGATCAACTACTTATGTCATGCAATAAAATGCAAATGAATTACTTAAAAATCATACAATGTGATTTTCTGGATTTTTGTTTTAGATTCCGTCTCTCACAGTTGAAGTGTACCTATGATAAAAAAATTACAGACCTCTACATGCTTTGTAAGTAGGAAAACCTGCAAAATCGGCAGTGTATCAAATACTTGTTCTCCCCACTGTATATAGGATACTACCCTCCACAACATAACCTTCACTCCAAATCAAAACTCCAAACCTACAACCTGATTTTGGACAGAATTACCTGGAAGGATTCCTACTACCAAATATTATTATTCCCAAACTATACAGCAAATGCTCTGCCAAACAAACAGAACCCTGAAAACACCATCCAACCTGGAACTGAGTGAGTCATGTTTAGTCTGAAGCTACTTTTAAAGCCAAGAAGAAAAATACATTACAATTATATATTTCACTTTATAAGGCTTGAATGCTAAGTTAAGGCTACCAAGCTTGCTAGGACAGAACATATCTGACTGCAACTTCAATAAGCACTGATGTGTCAAAGCCCTTGAGCCCAACAATGGCAGGAGAGTTCCACAGCCTACCCCCCCTACCCCACCCAAATGGAAAGGCCTTTGAAGCCCAGGAGAGTTCCACAGCCTACCCCACCCAAATGCAGAGGTCTTTGAAGCCCCTTGCCGCTGTTCGGATGTCATTACAATACAGTATCCTCTGGAGGTAAAAAATGACAAGGCACGGAAAGAGTGCAAAAAGAAGCTCCTTATGGAAAATCAAGATACACTTTTTGCTGACTATTTTAAAAAATGGGAACACAAGCAACTTAATATTCCACACAGACTATCCCCTGGCATGACATAGTGCTATATTAACACACCACCCCTCTGTTAAGAGGGGGGGTGTTAGCGATGGGTGGAAACTCAGGATACTAGATAACGAGGACTCTGAGTCAGCCAAAGTCAACTTGTACAAGTCTGGAGCAGTAATGGTCCAGGGCAACCCCAAACAGTTTCAGATGGACTTTCACATAATCAAAGAGCGAGCGCTGCAGGAGAAGCTCTCTCTTGAGAAAGATAGCCCCACCCCGAGCATGTCAGACCAGACCTCTTCATTAAACAACCCCACAGACGAGCAACCCCAAGCGGAAAGTCAACCTCCCAGCACAGAGTACTACTCCCTCATTGAAATGAAGGATACATTCACCCAGCTGGAGGTAAGGCAGGTGGAGCTGGAACAGCAGGTGAACACACTCCAGTCAGCACAGACCCAGACAACAGTCCAGCACAACAACACCCCCTTAACTAGACCTGGAGAGCTGCAGGTGGAGAGAGACATGTCTGCACTCTGGACTGTGGTGAGACAACATCAACAGGAGAAAGAGCAGGAGAAGAACAGAGCACTAAAGGAGAGGATCAGAGTGCTGGAGGAGAAGGTGAGAACGATGACGGGTGACAGAGAACAACCAATTAGAGAGCTGGCCATCCCCGCAGAGAAGCCAGCAGAACAGCCCACCTCAGATCCTGACCAAAGATCCTGACCAAATCCTGCTATGCCCTCCGACGAACCATCAAACAGGCAAAGAGTCAATACAGGACTAAGATTGAATCGTACTACACTGGCTCTGACGCTCGTCGGATGTGGCAGGGCTTGAAAACTATTACAGACTACAAAGGGAAGCACATCCGCGAGCTGCCCAGTGACTCAAGCCTACCAGACGAGCTAAACCACTTCTATGCTCGCTTCGAGGCAAGCAACACTGAAGCATGCATGAGAGCACCAGCTGTTCCGGATGACTATGTGATCACGCTCTCCGTAGCCGATGTGAGTAAGACTTTTAAGCAGGTCAACATTCACAAGGCCGCAGGGCCAGACGGATTACCAGGACGTGTACTCCGAGCATGTGCTGACCAACTGGCAAGTGTCTTCACTGACATTTTCAACATGTCCCTGACTGAGTCTGTAATACCAACATGTTTCAAGCAGACCACCATAGTCCCCGTGCCCAAGGACTCTAAGATAACCTGCCTAAATGACTACCGACCCGTAGCACTGACGTCTGTAGCCATGAAGTGCTTTGAAAGGCTGGTCATGGCTCACATCAACAGCATTATCCCAGAAACCCTAGACCCACTCCAATTTGCATACCGCCCCAACAGATCCACAGATGATGCAATCTCTATTGCACTCCACACTGCCCTTTCCCACCTGTACAAGAGGAACACCTACGTGAGAATGCTATTCATTGACTACAGCTCAGCATTCAACACCATAGTGCCCTCTAAGCTCATCACTAAGCTAAGGATCCTGGGACTAAACACCTCCCTCTGCAACTGGATCCTGGACTTCCTGACGGGCCGCCCCCAGGTGGTAAGGGTAGGTAACAACACATCTGCCACACTGATCCTCAACACGGGGGCCCCTCAGGGGTGCGTGCTCAGTCCCCTCCTGTACTCTCTGTTCACCCATGACTGCATGGCCAGGCACGACTCCAACACCATCATTAAGTTTGCCGACGACACAACAGTGGTAGGCCTGATCACCGACAACGATGAGACAGCCTATAGGGAGGAGGTCAGAGACCTGGCCGTGTGGTGCCAGGACAACAACTTCTCCCTCAACGTGACCAAGACAAAGGAGATGATTGTGGACTACAGGAAAAAAAAGAGGACTGAGCACGCCCCCATTCTCATCGACGGGGCTGTAGTGGAACAGGTTGAGAGCTTCAAGTTCCTTGGTGTCCACATCACCAACAAACTATCATGGTCCAAACACACCAAGACAGTCGTGAAGAGGGCACGACAAAGCCTATTCCTCCTCAGGAGACTGAAAAGATTTGGCATGGGTCCTCAGATCCTCAAAAAATTCTACAGCTGCACCATCGAGAGCATCCTGACTGGTTGCATCACCGCCTGGTATGGCAACTGCTTGGCATCCGACCGCAAGGCACTACAGAGGGTAGTGCGTACGGCCCAGTACATCACTGGGGCCAAGCTTCCTGCCATCCAGGACCTCTATACCAGGCGGTGTCAGAGGAAGGCCCTCAAAATTGTCAAAGACTCCAGCCACCCTAGTCATAGACTGTTCTCTCTGCTACCGCACGGCAAGCGGTACCGGAGTGCCAAGTCTAGGTCCAAAAGACTTCTCAACAGCTTCTACCCCCAAGCCATAAGACTCCTGAACAGCTAATCATGGCTACCCGGACTATTTGCACTGCCCCCCCACCCCATCCTTTTTACGCTGCTGCTACTCTGTTAATTATTTATGCATAGTCACTTTAACTCTACCCACGTACATATTACTTCAACTACCTCAACTAGCCGGTGCCCCCGCACATTGACTCTGTACCGGTACCCCCCCTGTATATATAGCCTCCCTACTGTTATTTTATTTTACTTCTGCTCTTTTTTTCTCAACACTTTTTTTGTTGTTGTTTTCTTTTTCTTTTTTTGTTTAAAATAAATGCACTGTTGGTTAAGGGCTGTAAGTAAGCATTTCACTGTAATGTCTGCACCTGTTGTATTCGGCGCATGTGACCAATAAAATTTGATTTGATTTGACAAGTCTCTCTGACACTCAATTAGTTTATAGATGTGTGACTCCATCTAGTGGCAAAGTCCAAGAATGACCAAATACACTTTATCAAATAAAATAAAATGTTATACGTGTTTAGCAGATGTTATAGCGGGTGTAGCGAAATGCTTGTGCTTCTTGCTCTGACAGTGCAGTAATATCTAACAACTAATATCTAACAATTTCACAACATATACCCAATACACACAAATATAGTAAGGAATGGAATTTAAGAATATATACAGTCGTGGTCAAAAGTTTTGAGAATTACACAAGTATTGGTCTTCACAAAGTTTGCTGTTTCAGTGTTTTTAGATATTTTTGTCAGATGTTACTATGGTATACTGAAGTATAATATTATATTATTATTATATTATATTTAGGGCTGTCAAATGATTAAAAAATTTTATCAAATTAATCAGAATTTTCAGTGGATTAATCATGATTAATCACTATTTGCAATTACACCTGAATCCTAACCATTTTTTTTCTGAAATGCATACCAAAAGATAAATAACAGGACACAGATACATAATTTTCATATTATGTCTGTTTATTAACACAGCCAAATAATGGTGTTTTAAATCAAGCTGAAACATACTACACACCATAATATTTGTCTTTGTAATGTTCCATCACTTGGCCAAAGCATTTACAAAGCCGCTGTCAGCAAGACTCACTGTGACACTTCTCTGCACCATGTGAGCGACACAGTTCATGTGTTCATAGCGTGTAAGTCGAATTGCGGCAACCATGTTGCGTGCACTGTCAGTCCCAATGGTTGTAGTCTTGCCCTCGATGTCCCACTCACGTGCAACAGACAGGAACTGTTCTTTACAAGCCTCCGCAAAATGACGCTCCTCAGTTTTTAATATAGTCAGCGCAAAAGACTTCAGTTCCCACGTGTCACTGATTAAATGTGCAGTTACTCCGAGGTAATTGTTGTTACTCACTGATGTCCAATGGTCTCCTGTCAGGGCGATATGATTTACTTGAGCCAAGACCTCTTTCCTTTTTTCTTTTTCGTTTTCATAGAGCTCGTGGATTTTCTTCATAACTGTGGCTCTTGACGGTGGCTTATAGAATGAGTCTTGAGACGCCACTTGCAAAACATCAAGGAAACCTGAGTCTTCTACAATGCTAATGGGTCTACAATCCTTTGCAATCCATTTTGCTATTGTGTTGGTCAAATTATCTGAGGTTGATTTTGTTAATTGCCTGCAAACATTCAGCGTGGTCTGGCGCAAACCACTTGCTGAATCTGACGGCCCAGCAAACGCATGTTTGGCGTTGACATGGTACTTCAAGCTTGAACAGCTCCGGTGAAATTGAAACTCCTTCTTACAAATCTTGCAAATAACCTTGTACTTGTTAACTGTACCATCATCATTCTTTTTATATTTGAATCCGTCAATAGGCCCACTTTGCTCACCTTGCTCCATCTCGCCTCTAGCTCCCAACCACTTTCCTGACCTGAATAATTTGTCACACTGCGCATGCGTGAAATGCGTTAAAAAAATTGACGTAATTAACAGCAAACAACTAATTAACGTCGTTAACGCGCTATTTTTGACAGCCCTAATTATATTATATTATATTATTATATTATTATATAATTACAAGCATTCCATAAGTGTCAAAGGCTTTTATTGACAATTACATTAAGTTTATGTAAAGAGTCAATATTTGCAGTGTTGACCCTTCTTTTTCAAGACCTCTGCAATCCGCCCTGGCATGCTGTCAATTAACTTCTGGGCCACATCCTGACTGATGGCAGCCCATTCTTGCATAATCAATGATTGGAGTTTGTCAGAATTTGTGGGTTTTTGTTTGTCCACCCGCCTCTTGAGGATTGACCACAAGTTCTCAATGGGATTAAGGTCTGGGGAGTTTCCTGGCCATGGACCCAACATTTCGATGTTTTGTTCCCCGAGCCACTTAGTTATCACTTTTGCCTGGAAAAGGCATTGTTCATCACCAAACTGTTCTTGGATGGTTAGGAGAAGTTGCTCTCGGAGGATGTGTTGGTACCATTCTTTATTCATGGCTGTGTTCTTAGGCAAAATTGTGAGTGAGCCCACTCCCTTGGCTGAGAAGCAACCCCACACATGAATGGTCTCAGGATGCTTTACTGTTGGCATGACACAGGACTGATGGTAGCGCTCACCTTGTCTTCTCTGGACAAGCTTTTTTCTAGATGCCCCAAACAATCGGAAAGGGGATTCATCAGAGAAAATGACTTTACCCCAGTCCTCAGCAGTCCAATCCCTGTAACTTTTGCAGAATATCAGTCTGTCCCTGATGTTTTTCCTGGAGAGAAGTGGCTTCCTCGCTGCCCTTCTTGACACCAGGCCATCCTCCAAAAGTCTTTGCCTCACTGTGCGTGCAGATGCACTCACACCTGCCTGCTGCCATTCCTGAGTAAGCTCTGCACTGGTGGTGCCCCGATCACGCAGCCTTCTTCACAACAATTGAACCTCTCTCCTTGAAGTTCTTAATGATCCGATAAATGGTTGATTTTGGTGCAATCTTACTAGCAGCAATATCCTTGCCTGTGAAGCCCTTTTTGTGCAAAGCAATGATGACGGCACGTGTTTCCTTGCAGGTAA
Source organism: Coregonus lavaretus (assembly GCF_964263955.1). Taxonomy (NCBI): domain Eukaryota; kingdom Metazoa; phylum Chordata; class Actinopteri; order Salmoniformes; family Salmonidae; genus Coregonus; species Coregonus lavaretus. The sequence goes on from NW_028166007.1 coordinate 25,081, forward strand.
CCATGGTTAACAGAGGAAGAACAATGATTTCAAGCACCACCCTCCTTTTAAAGCTTCCAGTCTGTTATTCTAACTCAATCAGCATGACAGAGTGATCTCCAGCCTTGTCCTCGTCAACACTCTCACCTGTGTTAACAAGAGAATCACTGACATGACGGCAGCTGGTCCTTTTGTGGCAGGGCTGAAATGCAGTGGAAATGTTTTTTGGGGATTAAGTTCATTTTCATGGCAAAGAGGGACTTTGCAATTAATTGCAATTAATCTGATCACTCTTCATAACATTCTGGAGAATATGCAAATTGCCATCATATAAAAACTGAGGCAGCAGACTTTGTGAAAATTAATATTTGTGTCATTCTCAAAACTTTTGACCACGACTCTACATATATGGACAAGCAATGACAGAGCGGCATGGACTAAGATACAGTAGAATATTATAGAATAGAATACAGTATATACATATGAGATGAGTAGTGCAATATATGTGAACATTATTAAAGTGACTAGTGTTCCATTTCTTAAAGTGGCCAGTGATTTCAATAGGCAGCAGCAGCCTCTAATGTGCTAGTGATGGCTATTTAACAGTCTGATGGCCTTGAGATAGAAGCTGTTTTTCAGTCTCTCGGTCCCAGCTTTGATGCAGCTGTACTGACCTCGCCTTCTGGATGATAGCGGGGTGAACAGGCAGTGGCTCGGGTGGTTGATGTCCTTGATGATCTTTCTGGCCTTTCTGTGACATCGGGTGCTGTATGTGTCCTGGAGGGCAAATCTCTCCGCTATTCCTCTTCACATTAAAATCCCAGGAAAAGCTACAGGACATTTATTTTGATCATGTTTTATACCAGGTTCTAATAGCCTCTTCGTGGAGAGAAGCAGGTTTTCTCTGGCTAATTGCTGAATGTAAAACAGGCCTTGGCCAAAGTAGCCGTCTGGGAGAGAGTGTGTGTTGGTGTGATCACTTTGGTCAGTGATGATGACATTGTTGCACTGATGCATTGCAATGGGGTGCTGAGGACAGACAGAGATGAGAGAGATGTGAAAAAGAAGACCCAAAGGGAAGTAGAGGTGCTGAGGACAGACAGAGATGAGAGAGATGTGAAAAAGAAGACCCAAAAGGGAAGTAGGGGTGCTGAGGACAGACAGAGATGAGAGAGATGTGAAAAAGAAGACCCAAAGGGAAGTAGGGGTGCTGAGGACAGACAGAGATGAGAGAGATGTGAAAAAGAAGACCCAAAGGGGAAGTAGAGGTGCTGAGGACAGACAGAGATGAGAGAGATGTGAAAAAGAAGACCCAAAGGGAAGTAGAGGTGCTGAGGACAGACAGAGATGAGAGAGATGTGAAAAAGAAGACCCAAAGGGAAGTAGGGGTGCTGAGGACAGACAGAGATGAGAGAGATGTGAAAAAGAAGACCCAAAGGGGAAGTAGGGGTGCTGAGGACAGACAGAGATGAGAGAGATGTGAAAAATAAGACCCAAAGGGGAAGTAGAGGTGCTGAGGACAGACAGAGATGAGAGAGATGTGAAAAAGAAGACCCAAAGGGGAAGTAGGGGTGCTGAGGACAGACAGAGATGAGAGAGATGTGAAAAAGAAGACCCAAAGGGGAAGTAGGGGTGCTGAGGACAGACAGAGATGAGAGAGATGTGAAAAAGAAGACCCAAAGGGGAAGTAGGGGTGCTGAGGACAGACAGAGATGAGAGAGATGTGAAAAAGAAGACCCAAAAGGGAAGTAGGGGTGCTGAGGACAGACAGAGATGAGAGAGATGTGAAAAAGAAGACCCAAAGGGAAGTAGGGGTGCTGAGGACAGACAGAGATGAGAGAGATGTGAAAAAGAAGACCCAAAGGGGAAGTAGAGGTGCTGAGGACAGACAGAGATGAGAGAGATGTGAAAAAGAAGACCCAAAGGGAAGTAGAGGTGCTGAGGACAGACAGAGATGAGAGAGATGTGAAAAAGAAGACCCAAAGGGAAGTAGGGGTGCTGAGGACAGACAGAGATGAGAGAGATGTGAAAAAGAAGACCCAAAGGGGAAGTAGGGGTGCTGAGGACAGACAGAGATGAGAGAGATGTGAAAAATAAGACCCAAAGGGGAAGTAGAGGTGCTGAGGACAGACAGAGATGAGAGAGATGTGAAAAAGAAGACCCAAAGGGGAAGTAGGGGTGCTGAGGACAGACAGAGATGAGAGAGATGTGAAAAAGAAGACCCAAAGGGGAAGTAGGGGTGCTGAGGACAGACAGAGATGAGAGAGATGTGAAAAAGAAGACCCAAAGGGGAAGTAGGGGTGCTGAGGACAGACAGAGATGAGAGAGATGTGAAAAAGAAGACCCAAAGGGAAGTAGAGGTGCTGAGGACAGACAGAGATGAGAGAGATGTGAAAAATAAGACCCAAAGGGGAAGTAGGGGTGCTGAGGACAGACAGAGATGAGAGAGATGTGAAAAAGAAGACCCAAAGGGAAGTAGAGGTGCTGAGGACAGACAGAGATGAGAGAGATGTGAAAAATAAGACCCAAAGGGGAAGTAGAGGTGCTGAGGACAGACAGAGATGAGAGAGATGTGAAAAAGAAGACCCAAAGGGAAGTAGAGGTGCTGAGGACAGACAGAGATGAGAGAGATGTGAAAAATAAGACCCAAAGGGGAAGTAGAGGTGCTGAGGACAGACAGAGATGAGAGAGATGTGAAAAAGAAGACCCAAAAGGGAAGTAGAGGTGCTGAGGACAGACAGAGATGAGAGAGATGTGAAAAAGAAGACCCAAAGGGAAGTAGGGGTGCTGAGGACAGACAGAGATGAGAGAGATGTGAAAAAGAAGACCCAAAGGGAAGTAGGGGTGCTGAGGACAGACAGAGATGAGAGAGATGTGAAAAATAAGACCCAAAGGGAAGTAGGGGTGCTGAGGACAGACAGAGATGAGAGAGATGTGAAAAAGAAGACCCAAAGGGAAGTAGGGGTGCTGAGGGTAATGCAGCACTCCCTGAAAAATCACAATAAAAAAATAAACAATTGGAGAAGAAAAAAATGTTTTCACAACATTTGTGAACTGGGCCTTTACTAGTATTAGTGGATCAATATAGACGTCTGTAGCGAGGGAGAAACATCTTTCAACATCTCTGCTTTGGCAAAAAAAGGTAGTTGTATAATTTAGAACAGTACCTTGCAGGATTCAATAGTTGGAATTGTAAGAGTTGTTGCCGTGTCCCTTTCCCTGTCCCTCTCCCTGTCCCTTTCCCTGTCCCTCTCCCTCTCCCTGTCCCTTTCCCTCTCCCTCTCCCTGTCCCTGTCCCTGTCCCTGTCCCTTTCCCTTTCCCTGTCCCTGTCCCTCTCCCTCTCCCTGTCCCTCTCCCTGTCCCTTTCCCTCTCCCTGTCCCTGTCCCTGTCCCTGTCCCTTTCCCTTTCCCTGTCCCTGTCCCTGTCCCTCTCCCTCTCCCTGTCCCTCTCCCTCTCCCTGTCCCTCTCCCTGTCCCTCTCCCTCTCCCTGTCCCTGTCCCTCTCCCTGTCCCTCTCCCTCTCCCTGTCCCTCTCCCTGTCCCTGTCCCTGTCCCTGTCCCTGTCCCTCTCCCTGTCCCTGTCCCTCTCCCTGTCCCTGTCCCTGTCCCTTTCCCTGTCCCTCTCCCTGTCCCTTTCCCTGTCCCTCTCCCTGTCCCTGTCCCTCTCCCTGTCCCTCTCCCTGTCCCTGTCCCTCTCCCTGTCCCTCTCCCTCTCCCTCTCCCTGTCCCTCTCCCTGTCCCTCTCCCTGTCCCTGTCCCTCTCCCTGTCCCTCTCCCTGTCCCTCTCCCTGTCCCTCTCCCTCTCCCTGTCCCTCTCCCTGTCCCTGTCCCTCTCCCTGTCCCTCTCCCTGTCCCTCTCCCTGTCCCTGTCCCTCTCCCTGTCCCTCTCCCTCTCCCTGTCCCTGTCCCTCTCCCTGTCCCTCTCCCTGTCCCTCTCCCTGTCCCTCTCCCTGTCCCTGTCCCTCTCCCTGTCCCTCTCCCTGTCCCTGTCCCTCTCCCTGTCCCTCTCCCTGTCCCTCTCCCTGTCCCTCTCCCTCTCCCTGTCCCTCTCCCTCTCCCTGTCCCTCTCCCTGTCCCTGTCCCTCTCCCTGTCCCTCTCCCTGTCCCTCTCCCTGTCCCTCTCCCTGTTCCTCTCCCTGTCCCTGTCCCTCTCCCTGTCCCTGTCCCTCTCCCTGTCCCTCTCCCTGTCCCTGTCCCTCTCCCTCTCCCTGTTCCTCTCCCTGTCCCTGTCCCTGTCCCTCTTCCTGTCCCTGTCCCTGTCCCTTTCCCTTTCCCTGTCCCTCTCCCTCTCCCTGTCCCTCTCCCTCTCCCTGTCCCTGTCCCTCTCCCTGTCCCTCTCCCTGTCCCTCTCCCTCTCCCTGTCCCTCTCCCTGTCCCTGTCCCTCTCCCTTTCCCTGTCCCTGTCCCTGTCCCTCTCCCTGTCCCTTTCCCTGTCCCTGTCCCTCTCCCTGTCCCTCTCCCTCTCCCTGTCCCTCTCCCTGTCCCTCTCCCTCTCCCTCTCCCTGTCCCTCTCCCTCTCCCTGTCCCTCTCCCTGTCCCTCTCCCTGTCCCTGTCCCTCTCCCTGTCCCTGTCCCTGTCCCTCTCCCTGTCCCTCTCCCTGTCCCTCTCCCTGTCCCTCTCCCTGTCCCTGTCCCTCTCCCTGTCCCTGTCCCTCTCCCTCTCCCTGTCCCTCTCCCTGTCCCTCTCCCTGTCCCTCTCCCTCTCCCTCTCCCTGTCCCTCTTCCTGTCCCTCTCACTGTCCCTGTCCCTGTCCCTGTCCCTGTCCCTCTCCCTGTCCCTGTCCCTCTTCCTGTCCCTGTCCCTGTCCCTTTCCCTGTCCCTGTCCCTCTCCCTGTCCCTCTCCCTGTCCCTCTCCCTGTCCCTGTCCCTCTCCCTGTCCCTTTCCCTCTCCCTGTCCCTCTCCCTGTCCCTTTCCCTCTCCCTGTCCCTGTCCCTCTCCCTGTCCCTCTCCCTGTCCCTCTCCCTGTCCCTCTCCCTGTCCCTCTCCCTGTCCCTGTCCCTCTCCCTGTCCCTTTCCCTCTCCCTGTCCCTCTCCCTCTCCCTTTCCCTGTCCCTGTCCCTCTCCCTGTCCCTGTCCCTGTCCCTCTCCCTGTCCCTCTCCCTGTCCCTTTCTCTGTCCCTCTCCCTGTCCCTTTCCCTGTCCCTGTCCTTCTCCCTCTCCCTCTCCCTGTCCCTCTCCCTCTCCCTGTCCCTGTCCCTCTCCCTGTCCCTCTCCCTGTCCCTCTCCCTGTCCCTCTCCCTGTCCCTCTCCCTGTCCCTCTCCCTGTCCCTCTCCCTGTCCCTGTCCCTGTCCCTCTCCCTCTCCCTGTCCCTCTCCCTGTCCCTCTCCCTCTCCCTGTCCCTCTTCCTGTCCCTCTCCCTGTCCCTCTCCCTTTCCCTGTCCCTGTCCCTCTCCCTGTCCCTGTCCCTCTCCCTGTCCCTCTCCCTGTCCCTTTCTCTGTCCCTCTCCCTGTCCCTTTCCCTGTCCCTGTCCCTCTCCCTCTCCCTGTCCCTCTCCCTCTCCCTGTCCCTCTCCCTGTCCCTCTCCCTGTCCCTTTCTCTGTCCCTCTCCCTGTCCCTTTCCCTGTCCCTGTCCCTCTCCCTGTCCCTCTCCCTGTCCCTGTCCCTGTCCCTCTCCCTGTCCCTCTCCCTGTCCCTGTCCCTCTCCCTGTCCCTGTCCCTCTCCCTGTCCCTCTCCCTGTCCCTCTCCCTGTCCCTCTCCCTGTCCCTGTCCCTCTCCCTGTCCCTGTCCCTGTCCCTCTCCCTCTCCCTGTCCCTCTCCCTGTCCCTCTCCCTGTCCCTCTCCCTCTCCCTCTCCCTGTCCCTCTTCCTGTCCCTCTCCCTGTCCCTCTCCCTCTCCCTTTCCCTGTCCCTGTCCCTGTCCCTCTCCCTGTCCCTCTCCCTGTCCCTTTCTCTGTCCCTCTCCCTGTCCCTTTCCCTGTCCCTGTCCCTCTCCCTCTCCCTGTCCCTCTCCCTGTCCCTGTCCCTCTCCCTGTCCCTTTCTCTGTCCCTCTCCCTGTCCCTTTCCCTGTCCCTGTCCCTCTCCCTCTCCCTGTCCCTCTCCCTCTCCCTGTCCCTCTCCCTGTCCCTCTCCCTGTCCCTTTCTCTGTCCCTCTCCCTGTCCCTTTCCCTGTCCCTGTCCCTCTCCCTGTCCCTCTCCCTGTCCCTCTCCCTGTCCCTCTCCCTGTCCCTGTCCCTGTCCCTGTCCCTCTCCCTGTCCCTCTCCCTGTCCCTGTCCCTCTCCCTGTCCCTGTCCCTCTCCCTGTCCCTGTCCCTCTCCCTGTCCCTCTCCCTGTCCCTCTCCCTGTCCCTTTCTCTGTCCCTCTCCCTGTCCCTTTCCCTGTCCCTGTCCCTCTCCCTCTCCCTGTCCCTCTCCCTCTCCCTGTCCCTGTCCCTCTCCCTGTCCCTCTCCCTGTCCCTCTCCCTGTCCCTGTCCCTGTCCCTCTCCCTGTCCCTCTCCCTGTCCCTGTCCCTCTCCCTGTCCCTCTCCCTGTCCCTCTCCCTGTCCCTGTCCCTCTCCCTGTCCCTCTCCCTGTCCCTGTCCCTGTCCCTCTCCCTCTCCCTGTCCCTCTCCCTGTCCCTCTCCCTCTCCCTGTCCCTCTTCCTGTCCCTCTCCCTGTCCCTCTCCCTTTCCCTGTCCCTCTCCCTGTCCCTGTCCCTCTCCCTGTCCCTCTCCCTGTCCCTCTCCCTGTCCCTTTCTCTGTCCCTCTCCCTGTCCCTCTCCCTCTCCCTGTCCCTCTCCCTCTCCCTGTCCCTGTCCCTCTCCCTGTCCCTCTCCCTGTCCCTTTCTCTGTCCCTCTCCCTGTCCCTTTCCCTGTCCCTGTCCCTCTCCCTGTCCCTCTCCCTGTCCCTCTCCCTGTCCCTGTCCCTGTCCCTGTCCCTCTCCCTGTCCCTCTCCCTGTCCCTGTCCCTGTCCCTGTCCCTGTCCCTCTCCCTGTCCCTCTCCCTGTCCCTCTCCCTGTCCCTCTCCCTGTCCCTGTCCCTCTCCCTGTCCCTCTCCCTGTCCCTGTCCCTCTCCCTGTCCCTCTCCCTGTCCCTCTCCCTGTCCCTCTCCCTCTCCCTCTCCCTGTCCCTCTTCCTGTCCCTCTCCCTGTCCCTCTCCCTCTCCCTTTCCCTGTCCCTGTCCCTGTCCCTGTCCCTCTCCCTGTCCCTCTCCCTGTCCCTTTCTCTGTCCCTCTCCCTGTCCCTTTCCCTGTCCCTGTCCCTCTCCCTCTCCCTGTCCCTCTCCCTGTCCCTGTCCCTCTCCCTGTCCCTCTCCCTCTCCCTCTCCCTCTCCCTCTCCCTGTCCCTTTCTCTGTCCCTCTCCCTGTCCCTTTCCCTCTCCCTCTCCCTGTCCCTTTCTCTGTCCCTCTCCCTGTCCCTTTCCCTCTCCCTGTCCCTCTCCCTCTCCCTGTCCCTCTCCCTGTCCCTCTCCCTGTCCCTCTCCCTCTCCCTGTCCCTCTCCCTGTCCCTCTCCCTGTCCCTCTCCCTCTCCCTGTCCCTCTCCCTCTCCCTCTCCCTCTCCCTGTCCCTCTCCCTCTCCCTGTCCCTCTCCCTGTCCCTCTCCCTCTCCCTGTCCCTCTCCCTGTCCCTGTCCCTCTCCCTGTCCCTGTCCCTCTCCCTGTCCCTCTCCCTGTCCCTCTCCCTCTCCCTGTCCCTCTCCCTGTCCCTGTCCCTCTCCCTGTCCCTGTCCCTCTCCCTGTCCCTCTCCCTGTCCCTTTCTCTGTCCCTTTCTCTGCCGTCATCATTCTAATGGAATCCAGAAAAAACAAAACTCTGTCCTAAAACATTTGTGTCAAAAGTTGCAAAGTTATGGGCAAAGACCCCAAACATCCACATCAAATAAAAAATGTTTCTTGATCAAATAACATGGAAAACAGCCACTTTTTTTGCAGTATGAATTTATCATCCTTACAAATCACTTTAATGTAAATGTACATTCCTGTATTGTACACAGTCTGGTCATCTAGGTTTGTCCCTGTGGACTTTCCATCAAGAAAAACAATGCAGTAATTGTTGGTAGAGCATGGCCCTTGCAATGCTACGGTTGTGGGTTCGATTCCCATGGGGGACCAGTTAGAAAAAGTATGAAAATGTATGCACTCACTACTGTAAGTTGCTCTGGATAAGAGCGTCTATTAAAATATAAAAGTAATGAATATTTCAGTTTATTTCAAGAAACTGGAAAACATATATCAAGCAATTATTTTTTATATTCCACAAGTATTATCAGATGAACTGTTTTGTACAGATAATTATCAGACTTAAGTTCCAAATGCTGGTAAACACTCAAATACATTTAGTTTACATTCATTCACCAAAGTAGTGCACTGGGCCTTTACTTCCTGTTTTAAAGGACCTGTTTAGACGTCTTCAGGGCAATATTTCAGCCTGGGACACTTAGGTGTGATTGTAATTTGTTTTATTTATTAATTCATCATTTTGGTAAAATACTGATTGTATTTCAAATACTGTAGGATAGATAAGAGAGCTTCCGGTCCCTCACCTCCAAGGGCAGCGTGGCCACAGATGAAA